>NW_007735675.1:20961-22767 GCF_000696425.1 Galeopterus variegatus
GCTGAGTAATCAAGAGTTGAAGATTTGGAAGCATTTAGGCAAGTGCAAAAAAGTACCATGACAAAAAGGCATATAAAACACTGGTGGACTTCTCTGAAGTACTAAATCATTCATTTATTTATTTATTAATTCTAATGAACATTTGGTAAAGACCTACCCTGCACTCGATAGGTGAGATCAAGGCAGAAGGCAGGGGAGCAGCAATTTATCAGATTTAAATTGAAGACTGAAGATAGAGGTAATAGGCCCCAAATGAGAAGTAATTCTGGAGTCTGGAAAAGGAGTCCAAGGATGTATGCAAAAAATGTGTTTAGATAGGCATGGCTAGGGAGAATGGAGGGGCTAAATTTAATATGCAGAGGTATATCAGTTCATGGGAGAGCAGGTATTTAATCCCCCAAAATTCCAGATTCAAAGTCATGGTAAGGTCAATGTCAAAGGATTGGTTCAAAATATTCAATAAATATTTACTGTAAAAAGAGCAGCAAAATCAGAAACAAAAGACATATAGTTAAGTAGGGTCTAAAGTTGAAGTTAGTTGTACAAGCGGAGGTCAGATATCATGAGTGGGAGCTCATCAGTTTCTATAGCAAGAGAGACAAGTCAGAAAGAGCAGTAAGGTGAGCCTGCCCTGGGGTATGTCATTCTGCATACTTGCTCTAGACATGAACATTCTCCCCCTTTTTGCTACAAACAGAATATATTTTTTCAGATTATAAAATAATACATGTTCGTTTGCTCAAATTTGCTAAATTCTGAAGAGTGCAGACTCTCAACGCCCAGGGGTAATCATTGATTATAATTATAAGGCTTCCCTTCCCTCAGGTGCATACGGCTTAACAAACGTAGAGCATGCCAAACAGAATTTGGTCACTTTCTTCACTTAACATCACCAGTGGTTTCTTGCCTAATATAATTTCAGTTACTACACAAGAAAATGTTCATTTTTTTAGCCTGTGAAGGCATTTCTTCTCATTTGAATATCTCTGAAAAGTCTCATGGACTGTAATCTTAATCAATTGATCTTCAGTTAATCAATTGACATCAAAGAAAAATATCAGGATCAAAAAACTTTTCACTTTAAAAAATAAAGTTCCTGGATAAAAGCAAGGGGGAAAAAACTACCAGAAAAACAAACAAACAAACAAACAAAAAAACCCACCTTACCTTTGGTTTGATATCGTGGTCTGTCTGAAGAAATTGATCAAGAGTATGAATCTTATTGTTTCCTGTAACCTTTCAGATCCTTGTCCAGAAAACTCTATCTAGATATAAGAAAAAAAAAAAGAATAAAAAACACTCATTCCAAACCAAAAATTAAAATTATATATGTGTTTGAGTATACATAATATTCAAGGAGATATACATTGGTCCTATATGCATTCTGTATCTCCTATAAATGTACTTATTTTGCAGCTGGCTGGTATGCGGATCTGAACCCTTGACCTTGGTGTTATCAGCACCATGCTCTAACCGAATGAGCAAAACAGCCGGCCCTTGTGTCTTCTATATATTTAAAAGCTATATTTCTCTATTGTGGATGTTAAGTGAAGCATAATATTCTCTCCAATAACACTTGTTGATAATAACTATTAGGAACTCCTACCTATGCTTGGTAAAAACATGTGCCAAGCTCCCAGGTACCATTTCAAGAATAATTTCCCTCAACAGCATAATTTATTTCTTTTAGCCTACATGGTTTATACATATAATCCCCCCAGTACTAGACACTTTGCAATGTATTATTATTAATAATAATTTTGGTACTAATATTAATATAATAAGTTCAATTGGCCTCTTTGGGTG
>NW_007735675.1:23586-43863 GCF_000696425.1 Galeopterus variegatus
CAGGTCTGAAAGAAACTTAATGAACTTTTCTCCTCAACAACATGTGATTTAGCTGCCAGGTCCAACTTTGAGAAAAGTAATATTTCCCTGCATTACTACAGAGCATAGATGTGTATTTGGTTGCCAAAACTTTCATTAAAATTGTATGTAGCCATCCTCTAGAGAATGGAACTTGCATACCTTACCAACAATGAATTATGAATACCAGTTTCTAAACTAACCCCATTTTAATATTTAGTCTTTAAGCATATTTATAGCAAGATTCCCTTAAACTCATAATGCTATAAATAAATTAAAAGAAGTATACTGTGTCCTTGATTGAAAATAACACAAAAATCTTAAAGAATGTCAAATTTACATTCATTAGTATGTCACCAAAAGCCACCAACTGTGACTCACCATCAAAAGTTGAAGTCATTTAGAGACATTAACTGAAGATTTACTGAAATCTCTAATACATACAGTCTCCAAACACTGTAAGTTAAAGTTTATGGGCTAGGGACTAAATTCATAAAGTTTAAACACTGCAAGTATCAAATAGGAAAGCTGTCAATCTTCAGAGCCAGAGTCAAGAAATCCAAGGTAAGAATTTACTAAAGACAAAATCCTTTTATGTCTGTCCATCGTTTTAACTCACCAAGTTTGTGTAGTGCTCTGTTGGGAGGCCCAAGACCTCCCTGGGTTCTGTTATTTTCTAGAAAGACTCANTAAGTTAAAGTTTATGGGCTAGGGACTAAATTCATAAAGTTTAAACACTGCAAGTATCAAATAGGAAAGCTGTCAATCTTCAGAGCCAGAGTCAAGAAATCCAAGGTAAGAATTTACTAAAGACAAAATCCTTTTATGTCTGTCCATCGTTTTAACTCACCAAGTTTGTGTAGTGCTCTGTTGGGAGGCCCAAGACCTCCCTGGGTTCTGTTATTTTCTAGAAAGACTCATAAGAGCCAGCAAAGAGTAAATTCAGCAAAGAGTAAAGGTGCAGTTGACAAAAACCAGACAAACCAGGCCCAAGATTCCAAGAGTCCTCTCTTTGTGGAGTCACACACAGGATACACTTAATTCCTCTAGCATCAGATAGTGAAGTGTCGTCTGCCAGGAAAGCTCATTTCAGATTCAGTGTCCAAGGTTTTATTGGGGGCAGTTCATACACATACCTTCTGCCTAGCGCTTTTCAAAATTCCAAACTCCCAGAAGGAACACTAGTGTTCAGCATAGACCACATTGCTTGCACAGATCAAAGGGAGTGAGCAACTATTCTCAGTTCTGAGAATGGTGAAAACCCTCCTAGAATCCAAGTTACCAGACACTAGCCAAGGGCCAAGCTTGCTAGCTGGCCTTTCCACGTTACTCTTTCCTGCACAAATGCTATCTTAGGAAATAACTTGTTTCAATTCATATGTATTTTTGTCATATAATTTAAGAATATTTTTATCTCCATAATGCAAACTGTGTGTTCACATTTGGAGTTACGGAGAGATGTGCAGTAGCATGCCCTTCCACGAAATTCCCACCAATAGAGATTCAATAAATGCAAATAACCTTGACAGCATAGATAATAGTAAAATATAGTAAAGTAGAAAGTGATGAGTTTTGAGTCTGTATTGTCTTTGTTTTAAATTTTACTGATTTTTTAATGATGGCTTGTTTGATAACTATCTTGCAAATTTTTGAAAACTTACCTTTCAGTGTGAGCTGGCCTTATCACACCCCAATAACTCAAGTACCTATTAATCCTCTGGTCATATCATTTCTACTAATATCTTATTGACCAACTCTCCAAGTTAAGGGATGGGGAAATAAACTCCTTCCATGAAGTGGGGGAGAAAGATAGAATGTTTGCCGCAAAAAGCTCTAACTTATCACACCGTCTTCTATTCTGAGTTTCACTTTACAGTTTGCACAGTATGTTTACCTGCCTTACCTTATTTAGTCCTAATTTAATTGTATGGATAAAGAAATTAAAGTCCTGCTCTTGCCCTTTAACAGGTATCTTCCACTCATGGGTAGAATATAGACAAGAGGCAGGGGAAGGAGTTAGTTGCTAGTATTTTTTTGTTTGTTTGTTTGCTTTTTATTTTTCACTTAGGTGCCCAAATTTAAACTCAGAGCAGTGTTTCTCAGCAAAGAATAAAGCTAACATTGCCAAGAGGCTTGTAAACTCTCACTGGACTTTTAGTTTATAGTTTCATGGCAATTTCTTTCTAGGGTTCTGTTTACGGTTTCTTCCAAAGTATTACACTGCTTGAAATGGAAGAATTTCAGTTTATGACTTCCTATGTGCTGGCTATTCTGTCTACAGTTGCCATCTTCAGCTCATACTTCAAATCTCAATTTCATCATGACTTTTCTTGGAAAAGTGTCTTTGATCCCACAGTCTGGGTTGGAGACCAATTTGTGTTTCCATCATATGCGTAACATTGCCAAGAGGCTTGTAAACTCTCACTGGATTTTTAGTTTATAGTTTCATGGCAATTTCTTTCTAGGGTTCTGTTTACGGTTTCTTCCAAAGTATTACGCTGCTTGAAATGGAAGAATTTCAGTTTATGACTTCCTATGTGCTGGCTATTCTGTCTAGAGTTGCCATCTTCAGCTCATACTTCAAATCTCAATTTCATCATGACTTTTCCTGGAAAAGTGTCTTTGATCCCACAGTCTGGGTTGGAGACCAATTTGTGTTTCCATCATATGCTATGACTATGTCTACCTTGGTATTTCCAATACTGTAATTATTGATAATGTGCACACCTCTGTTAAATTGTAAGTGCCTTAAGGACAGGAGCTGTACTCTACCTGGCTTGTTGTTTCCAAAACCTATATAGGGTCTGGCACAAAATAGGTCCTCAGTACATGCATACTGAGTAAATCAATAGGCATTTAAAAAGATGCAGAGAGGTATTTCCCCACTTGATATGTATTTGCATACTAAGCATGCCGGCATCCACCTTGACTCTGAATCTTGTGGAAATCTAAAAAGATAAGTAATAATTAAAATAAAGTTTTATCCTTATTGAACTGTGATTCTTTAGTACAGCTAAATCTGAATAAAATCTTCAAAGATAGTTTCATAAAGTTAATAAATATCAAAGGGAAACTTCAAATGATTATTATAAGTGTCTGAAATAAATAATCATTGATATTAAAATTTTTTAGATTAGGATAAGTTATTCTATTTATAGCCTTTTGAATCATTAAAATTTACCAACTCTGTCTGTCCTTCTCTCTCAATAAGTGGTAGTGTTATATTGTTGACATTATCATTATATTCTTCTCAATTGTTCCACACTGACTGAGGACATCCTTTTGGGTTTCTATTTCAGATCCCTGTCTGCTTTGGACAAAATAATTATTATAATCTAGGTCAAGTTAGACATACTTTACTATGAACTTGGGTTTTTCACTTCTATCTCTTCTGCACTAATCTTTAAATATTCTACAAGGATATGATTGTTTAATGGTCAGCATCTTAGATTTATTATCATCCGTAAAGTTTTAAAGAGATTCTATGTAATTACTAGGTACTAAGTATTGTGCTACATTTTTTTGTAGTAAAGAATAAACATCTAAGGTTTGGAAATGCATCTAGAGTACTTATACATGTACATTCTTGATTAGCTGAAGGAACGACAAGTTTACTAATAAATGGACTTAGAAAGTTCAGATCAATGGCTTCTTGGAGTAATTGTGTTTTTAAAAAAATTAACTAATGTGCAATTTTTCTAATTGTCCATACTGAATTATAGCATTACGTGAACTGACTGATGTCTGATTTTTGACATCTGCAAGCTTTTTAAAAATTTAGTTTAGTACAAAATAAATATTGGTACCAGTATATATTTGAGTCATTTAGATCATTTTTTTGAGAGGCGTTTCAACATTTGTTATTCCAAGATCCATTCTTCTCCCCTTGTAAGGGGTAGTCTACTAAGCGAATTGAAGTCAACTGGAACTGTTTTCCAGAAATTCCTTCTCTTTTTGATTCCAGGTTATGGTTGGTCACAAGACAATCTATCGTGAGTTTTAGATGGCTAAAGTCAAGGAGTGGGAACCAAGATTTGGCCTTCTTACCCAATTTCCATGTCATGTCTAGGCTGTTGATCTATAGTCTGTACTTTATGTAATTAGGACAAGGAAGTAGGGGTCAGAGATAAAGGTGAGGTATTGTGAAACAATTAAAGAAATAATGAGAAAATGGCATTGTCAGGAATTAGAGCAATGAAATATTTTAGGTGCCTGGATATGGAAAGTTCCTGATAATATTTTTAATCATAATTTAAACAAAAAAAGACTATTACATAAATGCAAAATGTTAATAAGGATGTTTTTCATTCCAAAAGTAACATATGCTTATTATTGAAAGTCTGCACAACACAGAAATGTGGAAAGGAGTATAAATAAGCATACATATTCTCACACCCCTAAAAGAGCCACTATTAACAAGTTCGTCACTCAACTCATTTTGTTTCCCATATTGCAGAATTTTAAAAACTACAAAAAGGAGCTTTAACTTGAACTGAATGATAAATTAAAAACAGTTTAAGGTTTAGGGAGCAGCAGGAATGAATTAAATGTTTAAATTGTATTACACATGCCTGATGTCAAAAAATGTTTTGTTTTGCTTTCCTAACATGTCTCCCTTGTCCCTGAAGGAGTCCAATATCTTATGCTACAGTCATATAAATAATGTGGTGCTTCAGATGTCTGTCTAGAGCTGGTCGGGAAGCGTGAATCCTTTTTCATTCTCACTGGGCTTACACACAAAACATCACGGTGCAGTCGGTTCAAAGTTAACAAGAGCGCTGCCGATCTGCTTAGGAACAGCTGCTCAAGAGCACAGTTTGGTGATATTTCTAATACAGACATATCTGTGGATCGAGCACAGTTTGACAGATAACAGATGATAAACTAACTTTTCAATCACAATGTTGTGAAACGAACAAAAAAGTGTTTACATGGTGACATGCTGGATAGTCCTCTGTATGTCTTAGAAAATAAACTACAGATGCTCCTCAGCTTTCTATGGGATCCCCATAAATCATCGCAAATCAGAAATATCGTAAGTTGAAATGCATTTAATACATATAACCTACCAAACATCATGGTTTAGCCTACCCTACCTTAAGCATGCTGAGAACACTTACCTTAGCCTACAGTTTGGCAAAACCATCTAACACACAGACTATTTTATAATAAAATGATGAATATTTCATATAATTTAATGAATACGGTACTGAAAGTGAGAAACAGGATGGTTCTATGGGTACTCCAAGTAGAGTTTTTACAGAGTCCATTCCACTTTCACACCATTATAAAGTCAAAAAGTCATTAAGTTGCACCATTGTAAGTAGGAGATCATCTGTGCTTCCTTACTCTTGAAAGGCATCTTTTCTTTTCCCTTTTTCTTTTTATCAAAGACAACTGGATGAACTCCTGACAATATATATGTCTTTATGTAGCAAAAATTAAGCTTCTCTTTTTTTTTCCCCTGCCTTTATTATGATTCAACTTCTCCATAAACTCCAGTGAACAAAAAACAAAAATTAAAGATAATGGAGAAATTCCACATACGTGGTATTTCAACTTCTCCCCCAACCCTTTCCCTGCCCAGCGGTTTTTAAACAAAGGAGAACAGTAGAGGAGGTATCTACACTTCCACCAGCCAGATGCAGATCCGTGCCCTCAGTTCCTTCAAGTCTTCTCTGGAAGGGTATCTCTGATCACCCGATTAAATTACAAATGCTCCCACTCTTCATCATCTAGCCTCCAATCCCTAATTTATCTTTTTTGATTTTGCATATTGTTGGGTTTAATTTACTAAAAGTTTTTAAAGACATTTTGCACCTATGTTTATAAAAGACATTAGCCTGCAATTTCCTATCTTGAGATGATTTGTCTGGTGAAGATAGTCTCTGAATGTGTTGGGAAGTATTTATTGCTTTGCTATTTTCTGGCAAAATCTCATTGCTATGTAACCTTTATTTCCTATTGTCCCTCTGGTTCTTTTCTACTTTTTCTAATGGTATCTTTGTGTAGAGTCTAGGATTTTTTCTTTGTTTATTTTACTCCTACTTATTTTTAAATAAGGCAAATTTTTCCCAAACAAGTGGTATTTGTAAACACGTATTAAAGAGGAGCCAGGGCAATATCTTAGCTAGTGAAAAGTCTTCCTGGCTCACAATCATTATTTGAATCAAGAGTTTCTATGTATCTATTAGAGAGTTACTCTTTGCTTCAGTTGATAAAAATGAGTAGCTATAAGTGGGGTTGCCATATTTAGCAAATTAAAACCAAAATACTGAATTATATTTACGTTTCAGAAAAACAACAAATGTTTTTTTGTGTGTACATATGTCACATGCAATATTCAAAACATACTTATACTTTAAAAAGTATCTCTATTTTAAAACTGAAATACAAGTTAAAATGGGTATTCTGTATCTCTTCTGACAATCTGACCTATAAGGCCATTTACCACTCATAAATTTTCCTATGGAATGTGACACATTTGCCAAGATAACATGTCTAGACGTCTCCTTTTTAGACAATTCCTCCTTCAGCACCACGTCCCCTGGCATACTGTGGGGTCAAACAGGGAGCAGGGAAACTCCTAAGCCAGGCAGTTCATACTGGGCCTACATAAGCACCTACAGACTCTGCCTCTGTGCATGTGACACGACTTCAGAGGTATCTGTTCTCCAGAAAAAGTCCCACCTTGATGTCTTCCTTTATCATGATAAATGTTTCACTATGCTGCCTGATTTTTTTTTTGCTGCCTGATTTTTTTTTTCTATACTTTTTTACGTTTCATGCTTAGTGTAGACTTTGTTTTCAAGTGTTTCCTATTACCACCGAAGGTAAAGTTTCAATTTCTGTTTCTCTCTTTTTTCTTTTTCTGTTTTTTTACTTTCAGAACCAGAAAGAGGAATGTTCACTGTGCTGATTTCTACCTGGAGTTCTCGCTGCCTGATTTTTTTTTTCTATACTTTTTTACGTTTCATGCTTAGTGTAGACTTTGTTTTCAGGTGTTTCCTATTACCACCGAAGGTAAAGTTTCAATTTCTGTTTCTCTCTTTTTTCTTTTTCTGTTTTTTTTACTTTCAGAACCAGAAAGAGGAATGTTCACTGTGCTGATTTCTACCTGGAGTGCTGTATATTCCATAGAACAGCTTCATCAGTTTCCATTTAATCTTCTTTACCATTTCTGTTCATTATCTTTGCGTTTTCCTCTTTTTTTCTAGATTATATTTGTTAAAAAACGTATCTATTATTTTGCAATGCCAGGTCTTAGAATTATTTATACGTTTTCCTGTGTCCCGTTAACTCCTCAGTCTACACCACTTTATCTTTTACTAATTTCAGGTTCTTTATCTTCATTATTTTCCCCATACTTTTATTGCTGTTGGGTTGTGTTTTATTTTTCTTTTTCTGTCTTTTTAAATTAAGTACTTATTTCATTCTAACCCTCCTTTTTTTAAAAATAAAAATATTTAAAACTAATAATTACCTAAGAGAAAAGTTCTGTATTCTAATCATTGTTATTATTATAGCCTTTTCAAAGCATCTTAGTATGGTTTAAATTCATGTTTAACAAACTAATGACATAGCAGCATTTTCCCCAACTAAATTCTAGGGAACTGAATTTTTCAAATTAAGTATTATTACAGTATAGCTTGATTAAGGTTTAGTTTTAGTATTGTGCTCAGAGAATATAAACTATTATTTTTTAAATTACTGACTTCCCTTTTTGGTAAGAGTAGTGGGAGAGTAATTCTAATATAATAATGTAGAAAAAAATGGTCGTAGATTTTCCCCTTGACCACCTTCCCTACTACAGTTTTGGAGGGAACAAGGAACTATTTACCACTGGATGTTCCTCCCCCAGCATATCCTATATTTCAGAAGAGGTACATCTAAATGAAGATGAACTAATCCAGAGACAGAAAGAAATCAGTAAGTCTCATCCCTAGAGATTTAAAATTTGGACATAAACCGACTGTGCCAGTGAGCTATGGTTTCTGGGAATGAAAGGTAAAATATAATAGGGTAGAACTTGGGGATATGTCTATTGGGAATTGCTGGATAACAAACCAAAAATTTAATGCCATCCAACAGTATCCATATTTTAGCTTGTGATTCTTTAGAGTCAGCAAGTTAGATTCTTCTTGGCTTGGGTTGGCTCCATAATAAATCTCTGGTCAGCCATGAGTGAAATGGGCAGTTCTGTTTCTGGGGATGGCTGGCTGTCAGCTGGATCATTGTGGTTCTCATTACTCTGTCTTATTTCTGTTTCTCTTACATCCTTCCAAGCAGCCTAGCCTGGCGTGTTCTCACAGAAAGGCTGACGTGTAAGTGCAAGGAAGCCTGTGAGTACTTTTGGTAGCCTAGTACTTTTGATGCCTCGTCTCAGAACTTGCATTTTGTCACTTCTATCATGTCTTATTAGCTGAAACAATTGAAAGGCCATCCCAGAGTGAGGGTATGGAGGGGAAATAAAAAGTTACAGGGCAAAGGGTATGGATACAGGGAGGCCATTAATTTCATAACATCAGAGCAGTCAGTTACTACAGTATTCCCTCTAGAACCAATCATTCATGTCCTTCTACACAAAATACATTCATTTCCTCTCAAGTCTCTACCAAAATCTCATCTTATGTAACCACGCTACAGGTTCAAAGTCCAGGAATTCATGGTCAGCATTAGCTGGGAATGTGAATCTCCTTGATATGGAAAACTATGAACTGAAAAGACAAATTATGCATTGCACACCCCGACATGGAACATAGAGTAGTGAAACAGGGAAAGACAGGAAACCAGCAATAAACATTTTTATTTGCAAAGAGGATGAATAGGAGGCACATAGCAGTTACTGGTCCTTAATCATTCTGAAATTCCCTGGGCCAATATTTCCAAATCCTGCAATTCTGAGGATGAACAATGCTCTTGATCAGGCTCTGGTTCTTCATCATGTCTTATACTGTGCCTTACAGAGACACACAATTTGATTTTTGTACTGAGCCCATTTCTTTCTGGCAAGACTTAATATTTTATTGGCTTAAGATGCTGGATAGGTCAAAAACAGTGGACAAAAACTAAAAAATTGCAGGGCAAAGATTGTAGATCAAGAGAGGCTACTAAATAGGGCCATGATATAAACAGCGTCATCATACTGCCTTAACAAACTTGGTGAAGGCCTGTGGAAGAACTGGTGAATGAGTAAGACTTGTCCTTTGTCTGGGGTTCCTTGGAACTCTTATTTGTCAGGTAAGTAAGCCAAGATGCAGCTCTTAGAAGAATATTAACAATTGTAATATTTCGGCTTGCCTCTTCCATTATGGCAAATTTCTCATTCTCTGATCATTCCGCCAAAGATGTATCCAGATTCTCTCTTCTAAAAGAGTCACTATTTTGTGGAGTTTAGATCATGGTTTACTTACATGTAGAGCTCTCTGATGGGCCCAGAAAAACTATGATTTTCTTTTTTTTTTTTTCTTTAGTATATTTGGCTTAAGTTGTTGAGGAAAAAAAGAAAATATCTTCTGACTTTATATATCCTAATAAGAAATTACTCTTTGAATTTTATTTGTTTCCAAATATTATTCCAAATTAGCATGTATTGCTTTAGTTATCATGGTAATATGAGAGTAAATAAATAGGGTAAAACTAATCAGTTGCTTCCCTTTGTCCAAAAGAACTGATTTAAAATTGATAATATTAAATGGTGGGCTTTAATAGAGAAGACATTTTCTTTTTATTAACAAGTAGTTTACTCTTTGAAAGCAAACATATTCTTGTCTTTTGTTACTTTTATAAATGTTGAATTTATAATAAAATTTTGAATTTATTTTCTTCTATCATGGCAGAGACTCTGAAGAAACAACAGTATGTTAGTACACCACAGCTGAAAGAGAATCCTTTCATCTCCATATTTATATATAGTTAACTTAGAGAGTCAACTGAGAGTTGAAGGTTTTCAATAGTATATGACACACTGCAATTTAAACAATAATATTTTTAGCATATTAAAGATTTGGGATTAATCAAAGCAAAGTAAAATAAAGCAAACCAACCAACCAACAAAAACATAATGCTATACATTGAATTTTCAACTTATAGATTACTTGGATTTATCAGTGTTACATTTATATCCTGATAGGCATGCCTCTCTATCTAACACTTCTGAGAGAAATAACAGGCTCATACACTTTTGAAAAATTGCTATGATGTACAGGGAGTTAAATGATTAATACAGAATCAATATCACTACCAAAGAGTTTACCTGATTTATCTCATGATCAACATGGGAAAACCATTTTAAAGTTATGACTTAGCAGTCGTCAAGATGTAAACCTCTTACAGAATGATTTCCCAGGCAGGAATTAACTTACTTATGCTGCATAAACAGGTAAGAAAGAAAATGTTGGTACAAGTTTGCCCAAGGATGTGCCTCAAATGTACCAAGTGTGTTTTTCAAGCCACTCCCCTCATAATTTTTTCCAACCGTTGTTGCAGAACACAAATGATGCAGTCAGCAAAATATTGAACAGCATACTACTGCCCCAGATAAATTGTGAGTGTGAAATGGTTAAGTGAAGTCATTTTACCAAAACTTTTTTGGAAGTATCTAAACTGCCAAGTAAAGTATGGAGAGTGTTGTAGCCATTTACATTTACAGCTACACGGTTTTCTGTCTCTTAGAGAGAGTCCCTCAAGACTTTGACCACTGAAGGTCACCTCCTTCCCCAGCAAGAGCCCTATCTACCTCCAAAGTCCTTACCTCATAAACAATGGGACTTATTGAGGTATCTCAACTGATTAGCTTAAATAAAGGCTGAGGAAATTCTAATTGAAAATCACCAGGCTGAAGCAAATTGCCCAGGGTTCTGGAAACTAAATATGGCCTTTGTTAAAAATTTTTCAGAAGCCTGATCAAGTAGAATTTGACCCTATTACAATAAAGATCCTTTGCATCTTGTTTGGTATAATCATTAGCGTACCACACTCCTATACATACACATGAACTCTTTCTCCCTTCACCATTATCTCTGCCTGGAGAGTCCTTGCTCATCCTCCAGGTTGAGTGTAAATGCTTCCTCCCCGTCTGAATAACTTTTCTTTACTACCTTACTTAGAAAATATTTGCACTGCTTCTTCACAACCTTAGCACCCTGTTTGTTTGTTTGTTTCCATGGCTCCTGTCTGAATATGTTACTTTAAAAATGTTTCTTTATGAGTTTATGACTTTCTCTGCCACAGCTAAAAGTTGGCGAATGCAGGACCATTTCTCATGTTTTAGTTTGTTAAATATTTGGAATCTAGCACATCTATGTAAGGTACAGAGGAGGAGATAAATTAATATTTGTTGAATAAATAAATACATTAAAAATACATTCTTCGTAAAGTCTCCTTTAAGCCTTTCTTGTAGAAGGACCTTCTCTTATCTCTAAGTAGTAATAAAACCACCAGACTCTGGTTGCAAGTAAAAGCAACCAAACACAAATAAAGTCCGGAACAGACATGATTAACTCATACAATAAAAGTCCACAGACTGACCTTCAGAAATTGCAGGAACCAGGCTTTAGGAATGGTGTCAGGATCCCAGAATTACTACTTTTTTCTTCATCTTTCAGTTCAGTTTCCCACTAAGTCAGCTTTAATTTCAGGAAAATACTCTATATGAAGGAAATAGGTTTCTAGCATATCCGGACCTGTATTCAACCAGTTTAGCAGCAACAGAAAGAAACCATCTTCCCTTTTACCATAGTGAATGACCCATCAAGGAGTCTAATTAGTCATTCTTGGATTAATCTGTGAAGCTAAGGGAATGAAGACATTAGCCAAACCTGATTCATTGTCCAATTTATCATGCAGCACCCGACACCCAAAGCCGTCTTAGGACTATTTTTTTTTGCACATGAAAGAAAGCTTATTTTACTGAAATAAGAAGTTAGGAACAAAAGGTACTGGGATGAGCAAAATTATAGCTGATATTATTCACCCCACATTTTACCTGAGTGCTTTAGAACAGTTGTGACTTTATACCCTTTATTGTTATGTCAGATGTGCATGCCCGTCACAGTAGATTCCTGGCTCCTTGCTTGGTGTGTCTGAGTTACCTTAATATTAAACAGAATCCCTTGTTTACCACCTTCTCACAATAAATGTCTTATGAATGAATTCATGAGTGAATGATTTATCTTTTCTGAATTCTTTGACAGAAAATGAGCTGAATATCCTAAATAGATTTAGAATACAACTTCGTCTCATGAGAATCACTCTTTTGCTGGGTGAAAGGGTGGGTGAGTGACTGTACATAGGGATGTTTCTATGGTCAGTGACTATAATTTCAGATAAGGATATACCCAAACAGAATTCTAACAGGAATTTCCTCCTCAAAAAATAGAATCAGCATAAAGAAAGCACAGTGAAATACTTTTGAAAATATAAAAATCAGCTGCCACCATCTGGAATATTATTTATAAGCTTATGGCCTTCTGCTTCCTCTTTTTAAAGAAAAGAAAAGAAAAAAAACTATATTCTGAGCTCAATGGAGATACAGATAGGCTTCAATACATACGGAAAATTTTTAGGGCATCAGTAATATCTGTAGATTCCTTTAGCTCTGCAGTACATATTAAAGCAATAAATTATCAATTTGTACAAAACAGACACATATACATATTATTATATATGTATATATACACACACATATATATCTACTCATATACATATATATATATACACATATACATGTGTGTATATATATATATAATACGAAAGGCCCATAGTGACGAGGGAGGGGGCAGAGAAAGGGACAGAGAAAGGGAGCGGGGGCAATCATAGATAACTTTGCGTGTGTCTGAAATTCAGTCATCATTCTTTCTGCTTATTGTAATTTTCTACTTCCTGAGAATGAAATAAGCATCAAAGGCCTCATAAGATCTTTGTTAATAAAAAAGCCACTAAAACAAAAATTCTCAATTACTTATCATTTTTGCTTGCTCTATTAAATACTATAAGGGGAGTGAAAGAAAGTGAGACGAAATGCGGCTACCAAACAAGCTTTATTAAAGGAAAAGTATCTGCTGGGCTACACTCAAAATGGAGGGCAGTGTCAGGCCTGCGGGTGGGAGGGCTTATATAGAATGCAGGGCCCCAAAGGCTGGCTGAAGCAATCAAGGAGGGGCATTGTAAGGGAGGGGCATTGCACCCACATGGAAGCAAAAAGAGTCTCTATTTTGCAGAAGTCACGAGGATTCTGGTAAAGGGAAGGGGGTTGGGGTTGGGGGCCATTTTGTGCTTAGCCTTGCCTAAAATGGCACTGGTTATGTTCAAGATCTATCATTCCTGCCTTTTAAGTATAGAGGGAAGGGAAAAAGGGCAGAGGACTCATTCTTCTGAAGGTACTTCCTGCTGGAGATGGGCAAAGATATAAAAAAATAAAATATTTATGTTGGTGGGTAAAACAATAAGGTACGGGGTACTGGTTTTGTGTGGGGAGGCTGTATTCCTCTGGGGAAGTGTTGCTGATTCTGAGGGGCTGATATCCTCCTCCCATGAAGAATTCAGCCACCTTTTGATAGGTAAAGGTCTGCATACATTCCTGTAGGAAACTAGAGAAACACAGAAAGAGGCAGGGACCAAGAAGAAGGATAAGTCCCATCATGGTTGGGGTCTGACATGTTTTGGCCTGAAGTCCTCCCCTATTGCTATAGCCTAGGTGAGTGGTTTGGGTGAAGCAGAAATGTTTTTTTTGGGGGGGTGGGGCACTGGACTCCAGCAGAATCCCCTTTGGAAAAAGCTATCCAGTAGTTTTTACCCCTGTAAGAACATGATGTGGCAGTTCTCTGGTCATAGCATGTTGTGGGAACGTGTGTCAGGGATGTGAATGTGTCCTGTAGGGTTCCCTTGAAGATTCTGGGTGGCAGTCCCGGGAGGTTGGAAAGTGTCCTTCCACCCACCAAGACCTTGGTTATACATTGTGAACAGGGGGTGGCATATGTCTCTGTTAGGAAAAGAAGCAGGAGGAAGAGAAAAGGCAAGTGTTCAGGGGCTGAGAGGTTGAGAGGGTGCATAGTAGGAAAAAGGAGTAAGGGTAACCTCATCATGGGTGTAATTGCAGAGGGCGCCCTGCCAGGCTAATTCAGTTACCCACTCAAGGATGTCTTCAACCCTGGAGATGGCAGGTCGGGAGCAGTCTTGGAGCAGCTCCTGTGTGAAGGACGTGAAGTGGGCAGGAGTGAGAGGATAATCACCAGGGGGAAGATCAACCTTCTTCTAGGATTGGGGGATGAGTGGAGGTCCTGTAGATTTTTAATTTTGTGGGCCTTAAATTGGACAAAGTGTAAGGAGGTGTTGGGTTGGGGGTTGAGCAGGTAGTCCTCTCTGGAATGTAAGTGCTGAAGAAGGCATAGTAGGGGTTCATAGAATTATGGAAATCTAAAAGGATTTGCTCAGCTTGTGTGCTATGGAGGACATAGTGACTGGAGAGAGTATACCAGTTGTCCTTCCTCTGTGCTCCCAACTGTTGGAAGTGTTGTATTTCTTGGGGTGTGTATTGGGGTAAGGGTGTAGCCTCAGGAAGTATCTTGATAAGATGTCTGTCTTTTATAGGCCCTCTTTCACTAGCCACGTATCCTCTCTCCTTCCATATGGCCGCAAAGGAGTGTAGGATGTGGTAAACATACTTAGAGTCAGTGTATGTATTGACTCATTTGTTACTTGCCAGAGTGAGAGCGTGGATGAGGGCAATGAGTTCTGCCTGTTGGGAAGTGGTGTGAGGAAGAACGGGGCAGCCTCAGTAGTTTGTACTAGATTGACTATGGCATAACCCCCTTGGGGAGCAGGCACAGAGGTGTCACTCCCATCTATGAGCCATGTATGTTGGGGCCACATAATGGGATGCGGGGAGATGTGTGGAAAGGGATTGAGAAAGAGGTCTAAAGCCTCCATGCAATTATGTTCCAAGAGTTGTGAGTGTTTTGGGATGAGAGTGGCTAGATTTAAGGGAGGGCAAGTTTTAAAGGAGAGCTGGGAATTATCAATGAAGGTAAACTGGATAAGTTGTAGGCAGGAAGGGGAGAGAATTGACTTGGCCATATGGCTGAGAAGGTCTTGAACATGATGGCAGGAATGAATGACTGTTTGTTGTCCAAAAGTTAGTTTAGAGCTTTCTTGTGTTAAAAGAGTAGCTGCTGCCAAGGCCCATAAACAGTAAGCACATCCCCAGGATGTGGTGTCTGGTTGTTTAAAGAGGTATGCAACTGGGGAGAAAATATCTCCTGCCTCTTGTCCCAAAACCCGGACTGTCAATCCTTGGGTTTTGGTGATGTATAGGATAAAAGGATGAGATAGGTTTGGGAGGGATAGATCTGGGGCTATGAGGAGAGTGGCTTTTAGTTGCTGGAAGGGAGAATGAATGGGCTTTGTGGTAACTAAGGGAATGGCAAGATCCCCTTTGGCTGCCTCATAGAGTGGTTTTGCTAGCACACCAAAGTTAGGAATATATAGGTGAAGATACCCCGTAAGCCCCAAGAAAGAAAGGATTTCACCCTTTGTGGTAGGAGTAGGGAGTTCAGAAATTAAACTCTTGTGATCCACCATTATTTCTCTGGTGTTGGGGGTGAGGTGGGCTCCCAAATAGGTAACTGAAGGAGAAGAAATTTAGGCCTTTCTGGGGGACACTCAATATCCCCTGGAGGCCAGGAAATTAAGGAGAGCAACAGTGTGGGCCTGTGAATCCTCATAGGAGAGGCTGCAAAGGTCATCCACATATTGTATTAAAGTGCTAGAGGTTGGAGGAAGTTCAGATAAGTCTTGAGCTAAGGCCTGGCCAAAGAAGTGGGGGCTATCCCAAAACCTCTGAGGTAGTACTGTCCAGGTGAGTGGTTGGCAATGACATGTATCGGATCAGTCCAGGTGTAGGCAAACAGGTTTTGAAAGGAAAGGTGTAGGGGATAGTAAAAAGGCATCCTTTAGGTCAAGTACAGAAATGGGTTGTTGTTGGTTGTGGATAGAAGAATATAGGGGTTAGAAACGATTGGGGTTATGGGTAAAATGGCCACATTAATGGCCCTGAGGTCTTGAACTAAATGGTATGAGCCATTAAGCTTTACATCCAGAAGGATGGGTGTATTAATAGGCAAGTGGGTAGGCCATTAGAGAATAGAAGAAAGGAGTTTGTGTACAACGGGTTTTAAGCCTGTTAGGTGTTTGTTAGCAATGGGGTATTATGGTACGTTAGGGAACAGAGAGGGGTTCCACAATTTAACAAGGATAGGGGAATGGTGCATACCAATGGAGGGAGAAGAAGTGTCCCATACCAGGGATTAACCTTGTCTGAGGGGGAAGGGAAGGTGGAAGTCTCAGGGACCAGGTCTTGGGTGGCCTGTAGCAGGAGTATTGTAGCTGGAGTTAAAGTATTTAGGGTAAGGGTAGCTTTGAATTTGGAAAAGATGTCCTGTCCCAGTAAGGGGGCTGGGCATTGAGGCCTTATTAAAAATTTGTGTGTGAATTGGGTGCAATGTAGCGTGCAGGAATGGGGTGAGTGATCCATGGATGGTATTCTGATCCCGTGACCCCTACTATTGTGATAGAGGATGGGGTTGTTGGTCCTGCTGATTTAGGAAGGGTCAAGTAAGTGGCCCCTGTATTGATGACAAAAGAGATCGGCTTACCTGCTATTAGGTGCGTTACCCTGGACTCAAATGTGGTGATCTGCATGGGGGCCCCAAGACCTGGGCATCATCAGTCCTCCTCTTGGGTGAAGCCAAGAAGCTCCAGTAGAGATGGCCATGGAGCTAAATGTTGTGGGTTAGTGACTGGGCCACTCCCTCTCTGGCGAGTGGCACAGTCAACTCCCCAGTGACCTGGCTGTCTGCAGTGAGGACAGGGCCTGGGAGGGGGCCAAGGGTTACAACAGGCCCATGCCCAGTGGCCCAGTTGAGCATATTTGAAGCAATTCCTGGGGTCTTGCCTCTTGAGGCAGCCAGCTTTGGGGTATGTGAGCCACAGATGGCATTAGCCACTAGCTGGTATTTGGCCTGATCTCTTTTGTAATGATCCTTTTTTTCCTCCTTCTCCCTATTGTTAAAAACCTTGAAAGCAGCATTGGGGAGGTCTCTTTGGGTTGTATTTGGACCATCCTCAAGTTTTTTAGGTTTTATTGAATATCAGGGGTTGATTGGGTAATGAAATGAGAGTGTAAGAGAGCCATGCCTGCAGGGGAGTTTGGTTCTATATGTGTGTATTTATGTAAAGCCTCAGAGAGGCAGGTTAGTATTCACTGGGATTTTTAGTGTATCTTTGTGTGATTTCTCTAAGCTTGTTAAAACTGACTGACTTGTGAGTAGCTTTTTGAAGACCATGAAGTAAGTGTGTGATCATGTTATCCCAGAGATCCTGGTCCCCATGGCCAGCCTGGTAGTCCCAATTTGGGTCCATGCAAGGGATGGCAATGGCTCCCACAGGCCACCTATTAATTTGAGCATGCACCTTGTCTGCCTGCTATTGGGCCATTATCCAGACCGGCTCCCTGTCTTCAGGGGACAAAGTAGTAGTGAGAATCATAGAAATATCATGTCAGGTGAGATCATAAGATTGGGCGAGATATCTGAATTCCATAAGATATGTATCTGGGTTGGACTGGAAAGATCCCAGTCGTTTTTTGATTTGGGAGAGATGAGAAAGAGAAAAGGGGATATGGACCCAGACAATTCCTTCCATCCCAGCCACTTCATGGAGGTGGTATAAAGGAGCTGGAGCTGAGGCAGCATTGTCACCTGATGAGGGAAAGAAGGAGGAGGGCTGGGTGGCTGAGGATGAGCATCTCGAGACCAGGTGCAGGGAAGACAGGGAAAAGGTGAAGGGGCTGGTGAAGGATCTGGAGCGTAAAGAGGTGGTCAAGGAGCAGAGTAGTCTGATGGGTCAAAAGATTGATCCGAGTCCAGAAGGGGAGGTGGGGGATGAGCTAGGAGAATTTGAGACATAGGACAGTTTGACAGAGAGAAGTATGCATTCAGAGATAGAAGAAGGCTTGAACATAAGGAATCTCTCCAGCCTTGCTTTTTCAGTGACAAAAATTGTCTAAATCTCTAAGAGTATCTAACTTGAGTGTACCATATTGTGGCCACTGGGATCCATTGTCTAGTTTGTACTTAGGCCAAACCTGATTATAGTAGAAAACAAGGCATTCAGGTTTTAATGTCTCCCTGGAGACCGAGAGATTGTCCAGGAGACAACCCAGAGGTGTAGAGCATGGATTACAGTAGAAAATAAGATGTTTAGGTTTAATGTCTCCCTGGAGGCCAAGGGGTCAATTGGCCAGGAGACAGCCCAAGGGTGTGGATTTTGGGGGTTTAGATTGTGAGGATCCCATTTAGAGGGTGAGAAAGGAGGTGATCAGGCCCAGTAGAAGAAGGGTAACACCAAGGAGCATCCTCTTTGGTGTGTGTCTTCTTTTCTACAAAGGAGCCACTGACTGGCTAAAGGAGCATTCTCCAATAGCTGTGGGGCATGAGAGGGGTTCCCTCAGCCAGGCACCTGGGCTTCAGAAAGTAGAAAGAGAGGAGTCAGGGGAACCCATGGAGGTAGGACTGACCCACTGACTCACCCTGATTTGAGGCTGATATTGGATGCATTGGTCTGAAATGGCAAATAGAGAGAGTCCCGGAGGTACACAGTTCAGCAGATCTGGGAAGGGCAGCCAGGGGGCCAATCAACCCAAGGGAGGGGACTGCCTGAAGGTCCTGGCCAGGACCTTTCCTGGGTTTCGACACCATAATGAAAGAAAGTGAGGCAAAACACCAGGTACCGATCAAGCTTTGTTAAAGGAAAGGAATCTGCCAGGCTGCACTCAAAATGGAGGGCAGCATCAGGCCTGGGGGTGGGAGGGCTTATATAGACTGCAGGGCCCCAAGGGCTGGCTGAAGCAATCAAGGAGGGGCATTGTGAGGGAGGGGCATTGCACCCATGTGGAAGCAAAAAGAGTTTCTATTTCACAGAAGTCACGAGGCTTCTTGTAAAGGGAAGGGGGTTAGGGGTTGGGGGCCATTTTGTGCTTAGCCTTGCCTAAATTGGCACTGGTTACGTTCACGATCTATCAGGGAGCATTATCCAAAACCAGTTAAATTATAAATCTCAGAACAGCATGAAAAACTTATTTACTCCCCAATTGATTATTAGGAGAGACGGTTAATGCAGTTATGTGTAAGAATCCAGAACTATGAGAAATTTCTGCAAAACCATAATTTCATCATCCAGGTTTGATCATTTAGTTTCTATAACTACTATTTCAATTTTAAAAACATTTTAAAAATATTTTTTCATAACAAGTTGATTCCAAAATTTACAGGAAAATATAATAAGCAGGTATGAACAATATTTTTAAGATTAAAATATTAAACAGCATCAGTGAAAGAATTCATGCGCTACCAGCTGTCAAAAGATTCCTTAAACACTGTCAAAAATATTTTGGTCACTTCTTTAGGTCATTTTATTTCTTTATAATTTTGTCGTTTTATAATCCCTCCCATCCAAAGATGAGGCATTTGTATGTTTTGACTGTGATTGAATTGGCCCCAAGTCAATTAGTATTATACTTTGGTTTTGGTATTAGTATGTTCTGGATTTTAGCTTTGTGACAGAAAGCCTGGCAGTGTATAGCTATTAGGCTACTGGAAAAGAAGTGAGTATGTAATGAATTCAGTGCAAAGAGGAGGGAAGAGTCAAGATAACTGCTGAGAACTCGGGCCAGTCCCCAATCACACAATTAAACCATCTGTATGCAACCTCTGTATTGTTGTTTAAACCATTTTGAATTGGATATTCTATCACTTGAAACAAAATACATTGATATATCTTATACATAGCACATATAAAAATTGAAGCAATGTGGTCTAGGTAAAATAACCTTAAAAAAATAGTTGAGTAGGATAAAACAGAGCCCAGAAACCAGCCAAAGAAGCCATAAAAGAACTTAAAAAAATAAAGAGAAGTTAAAAGGAAACTACTCAAGAAGATTGGGAAATAAATGTTTTCTAATGTTTTCTCTTCTACTAAAATATTTCATAGAATCAGTAAAGGTAAAACATTTCCAAATGTATTCTGCGATGGCAGCATAATGCCCATTTCAAAAGAAGAATATCACAGGCCACAAAAATTAACTATGAAGATACTACAGTTAAATTATTTATTAAAAGATTTTTTTTCCTTTTTTTTTTTTTTTTTTTTTTTTTACTGACCGGTAACGGGATCGCAACCCTCGGGGTCGTGCCTGTACCGGGG
>NW_007735675.1:43879-52810 GCF_000696425.1 Galeopterus variegatus
GCGGGAGCGCCGCCATGCTCCCAAGCGGCACACTCTCCAGTGCGCCACCGGGCCGGCCCTTTATTAAAAGATTTAAAGTAAAACATAGGCAAGAAAAATAGAGATATGTAATTGGAATAATCTGTAATAGAATTAATTCCATATCTTTGCTCTACTTTAACTACAATTAAATGTTCATATAAAATGAAAATGCAGAGTGTCTGTATATGGTATTACATAATTCCATGTTTATAAAAATAACTAAATATATAAAATATTTGAATATGCATATTGAAAACTTTGGAAGTATAAACATCAAATTGTTAACATTTTATTCTCCTGGTTATGTAGTTGGAAGAGAAATGAAAACTAACATTTTACTCATTAAATTTTTATATTTCACCATTTTAAGCAATAATATGAATTTTTAACTTTTACTTTTTAAATCACATTTCTCTTATATTCTTATTTATCATTTGCCCCAGATCTTGTAATTACTATGTTATACAGAATATGATATTATAATAAATACAGTAAGGAAATCAAATACAATGTTTATTTCAATAAAATTGTTTGGACGGCATGTTTATGTTTGTAAGAATAAATTCAGTTTCCGATCTTTGCATCTGAGAAATGTTACCTATCAATTTCTCTATCGGTTAGCTCATCAGTATATGCTCATTTATTAATTGCAGATTTTAACAACTTAAATTTTAACCTTGTAAATATTATGTCAGTTAATTTTTATAGTGATGATAGATTGTGTATTGACTTGCTCAATTCCCAAGTTTTTCACATACAATGCATTTCATAGCCCAAGTAAATATTAAAATAAATTTTAATTATGTATATAAGGCAATATAGAGCTATGGTAGAATTTCCAAGTTTTTAATGAATTTGTAAAATAATACTAAATTTACTTTGTTAAATATAGATCAATCAATCTGACATACTGGTTTCACTGATATGTTCAGTTGAAGATAATAAAAACCAGTACAATTTTATCAACATTTAATTGTAGCTTAAGAAGAGCAGAGATCTGTAATGACATCTAATACAGATTACTCCAATTACATGAATTATCTTCTTAAATTTTATTCATAAGTCACTTTCAAAGTAAACTAGGGACAGAAGGTAGTTATCACACACCAAGAATAAATCGGCTCACCCTTCTTCTCTAGGCAATATTCCATATATTTTTTTAATGCAGAGGTATTCTGCAGCTGGCTTGCACCCTAATTCAGTTATCAATTACACAGAACTATCAAGAAAGAAATCTCTCCAGATGTCCTGAACAGGATTGCCAATGTAATACACTATAGTAGTCAAAGACTTTGTTTCTAGAATCAGATATAGTAGAATGTGGTTCATGCCTCTGCTGTACATTAGCTGTGAAATTTGGGGTTAGTTACATAACCACTTTAAACCTCAGCTTTTTCACCAGGAAAATTAAACTAATAATAGTACGTAGCACATATGTTGCATTCAAAATTACATGAGGTTCTGTGTGCAAATGCCTGGATAATTTCCATAGCTGTGAAATTTGGGGTTAGTTACATAACCACTTTAAACCTCAGCTTTTTCACCAGGAAAATTAAACTAATAAAAGTACATAGCACATATGTTGCATTCAAAATTACATGAGGTTCTGTGTGCAAATGCCTGGATAATTTCCTGGCATGTCATAAATGGTTAATACTCAAATTTCCCCATTTCATGTTCTTCTAACATTCTCTTCTCACCCTTATCCAAATCTGCTGAGTCAAGATCCTGGCAAAATTATCTTACAAAGAAAGAAAGAAAAAGAGAGGGAGGGAAGGAAGGAGAGAGAAAGAGAACTTTGAGTATAATGGTCATTTTTCTCTGAGATTAATATATACAGAACTATTAGAATTATAATATTTTGATAAATTAGTGGTAATTTTTATCATCTCACAGAATTTGTGAAGACATTTTTCCCTGATGTACAATTGTAACAAGATAGTATCTGAAAGTTAGCAATAACACATCCATTTTGAAACACCCTTTTTTTAGTGCTCTCAACAAATCTGAGAGGCACCAAACAGATATCCCACAATCATTCCTCATTTTACAGTTGGGGAAAAAAAAAAATGAGGTTCTGAGATGCCGTAATTTACTCTAGACATGCTTTACACATAGAATCCTTCATGGAGGATGATTTAAACTTAATCCTCTTGACTGCATGTCTCACCCTCTCATGAGGCTTCCTTCCATCTTCTGTTAGGGTCAGTATATTGAATGATTGTGATTCTCTTAGTGACAACACAAAATTTAGCTATTGGCATAAACTCAAAACAGCTTCATCCTGTTACTTTTTTTTTATATTTCTTAGGCTATTCCAACATGTATTTAAACAAGCCTGATGTTCCTCAACCCAGATTGGAGGAGAATCAAACTGACATCTCAGATGAGCATTTTCCTCTTTTTCAGATACTGTGAAATCGGTTATTGCCGTAGAACATGAATGTACAACAGCAATAAAAAGGGTGAAGAGTAAAATAAAGTGAAGATTTAAAGATTAGAAACCCTGGAGCCATAAAGTCCTTATTGTCCCAAATCTGTGTCCATATAGTATGATGGACATTTCAGGGTCAAAATAAAAGAGGAAAGGAAACTTGCAGAAATTAAACTTAAACCCAACACTGCCTATTGTTCTGTAGTAATTAGAGTAAAAGCAGTTTACAGAGCTCAAGTCAAGACTGGTAATATAGAAACTCAGCAGGTGTGTTTTCTGTCTCTGTGTAAGCCTCTCACATAGATTTGTGGACCACGATAACAAAAGAAAATCCTTTGAGATGTGGTTATGTTTTTATTGACATAGTGAACTACCCAGCATCCTAGATGTTCTGGCAGAGAATTGATCCCCCCTTAATGCTTTTTATAGACCCTGTTTCTTTTCTTCACTGTGACTTACAGTAGTCCATGCATCTTGAAAAGTAAATATGTACTAAGCCACTTTCTTTCTAATAAAAAAATGGCTTAAAATTATGAAAGTTATTTTCTTTCTTGTGCATGTATTTAATACATGTAAGATGACTGAATTCTCCATGTATTTGTATGCAACTGTTTGGCTAGTAAAAGTCTTAATATTAAATATTTAAAATAAACAAAATGAGATCTACCTAAGTCAGTAAACCTGTCTAACCAGTACATGTGTAAACAGACAATTGTCCTAATATGCCTTTCTATTACTAATTCCTCAATTTCTTATGTATCCATGGATTTAAAACTCTATCAGGTATAATTAAGCATATCTTCTTTTAGTTTTTCTACTTATGAATCACTATATACTTACTCCTCTTTAATAATAATAAAAATACAGTTTTATTTGATTAAAGATTGTCTAGACTACCAACCCAACTTCTTAAAAAGATAAAATTAAAAGTTTTATGTTAAAGAACATACAATGTGTACAAAGATACTTTCACATAAATCGTGCTAATCCAGGTCTATCCACACATTAAATTTTGACAAATTTTTCAAACTCAAATAAAAAAATAAATACGTAAGATCATTTTAAAATTTTACTTGGTTCCTCTGACTTTGGGTAAGAACAGTAAGCAACAGAGGTCAACTATTCGGAAATCCCTACTGCTGTATTCCTCCATCTTTCATCATATCAGCTACATTTCCAAATGTGAATGCCTGACAAATGCCTTCTAAAAGGGTACATTTCCATTTATTTTGCTTTGCAAAATTGCACACAACTTTTCAACCTCACTATTATTGGGCTTCATTGAAAATAAGTTTTTTCAAAAATTAATTTGTTTTTGATTGATTTCCTTACCAAAGACCCAAAACAGTGTCTGAGGGGTCAATTTCCACACTGCATCCATAAGTACCTAATGCATAACCAGGGAAACAGGTTAATACTGAGATTACTCTGATAAATATGCATAAAGTCAAATATTACTCACACCTGGTTCACAAATATAGCTTATTTTTAGCCAATGACAAAGTCTGCTTTGCGATTGGAACCATACATCAGGCACCTTGGGGAATAGTCAGGCCTATTAAATACACATAGATTTAAAATTATCAAAGACCAATGGTAAGGGTCATTTACTTTTATAGTATCAAGTAGTGTGAGTAATAGATTCACAGATCCACTTTTAAGAGCTTCACATAATCCTGACTTCCCTTCTGAATGTTGGCACTTTGCACTTGAAACAATGTATATTTTTAAATTTAAATACAGTTTTATGTGTTTCTGATTCTATTTCGAATGTGTTTTCTGTGTGCCTTGTTAATGGTATATGGTGATCAAACAAGAATGAAGGTTATGATGATGACGGTAATGATAACAGATGTCTTTTCCTTATTACATTAGCTGATCAACCCAAAATTTGCCAATATTTATGCTGACTATATGTACATTCATCCTGTTACTTGAGGGTACGTTGTTAATTGGGGGTACATTGCCCCCAATGTAGATACTCATATACACACTTTACTGATGAGAAACTAATTTCAGAGTTAGAGTAACTTTACTCAAATTCCCAAGCTAACAAAATTCAAGGTCCAGGCTCTTTATACCATATTGCAATTCCTTTTGTATCTTTGGGATTGCAAAGCCAAGGCTCCTGAAAACAATATATATTCAAGATGTTGGGCAAGAATTTACCAAGTGCCTGTGTGTGACGAATACTGTACTAAAGATGATGGGGAATATTGATACAATATTAGATACAGTCATACCTTTTTGTTATTTAAATGTAGATGATCTTTCTTTTGGAGCTAACAGAGAAACCCTGTAAGCAACATATTATGAAAATACCGCTCATATTAAGAGAGTTACCAAACTTCAAGCTGCTTGAGGACAGGGATTATGCCTAGAGCATCTTCTTGTCACACAGAATGTAGCAGATTTTCTGCAAACATAGATGTTTGTTGAACTAATGTATATGCCAATAAAGGTACTGTTCAATCCTCATTCCGAACATCCCTTAGCACCCAATACTGATGACAATGACTTCTCAAACTGTCTTGAATGTGCCTCTTTTTCATTTATTCTATCAGTGATAGACTCACACAAAGCAAAACACAAACAGACATCAATGAACAAGCCAAATGTCTCTTACCAATAAACAAAATTAATTCAAAATTTATTTTTTAAGAATTCACATCAACCATAATAGGGCCCATTCTGCCTTTTATATTTCTCTGTACATTGGAAGATATCTGCTGACAAGTGAGTGGGTCAGCCAACCTATTTACACTTTATGAATTACTGTAGTTTTAATCTTCAAACCGATTTAATCTCCAAAATGTTTGAATCAGTTGTCTATTTTTAAAATTCATAGATTTCACAGAACATCTGAATTTCTGGATTTCTTTTAAGAAATTAGAAGATGTTGCTACACTGAATCCCACTTTTTAGCATAAAATTGAGTTGCTGCAGCCCTGCCAATTTTCACATATTAACTCACTACTGTCTACTACTTACTTTATCTCATGGTAAAAGTCCCATCCATGTTCTACCTTTATTACCATCTAGCTAAGGCTAAGTGTGTAAATGTCTTGCAAACTGGCCCATTCATTTGAATCTGTGACCACTGTTCTCCATAGATGATCCTCTTCAACCTCAGATGGATCCTGATATTTTCTACTTCTGTGATCTTTGTTGCCATACATTCTATTATTTTGTTTCTGCGGCTTTAGACAAATTATCATTGTTGAATTTGTCTCTTAAGCAATAAAATGAACCAATAAGACTGTCTTCCTTTCAATATTTCTGTGAAGCTTAAGTGAGATGCTTCCCAACAAGTGCTAAGGGCATTGCTGGACATTTAGTGAACAGTTAATACATACTAACTTACTTTAATGATGGTGACAATGGTGATGTGATCTCTACTACTTCCATGGCCACTTATAAAAATCAATTAGCATGAGAAAGTCCTGCCATTCCTATGGTAGGGTAAAATGGGAATAATCTGGGGTAAGAATTGAGGCATAAGGTGGGGAATAAGACCCACTGAAATAGCTTCTGGATTCCCAAATATAAAGTAATACTCCCAGATATAAAAGGCAGTTTAGAAATAAGGGAAGAGAGGAAATGTTGTCTTCACCTGTATATAAACAGAGAATAAAAAGAGTGGGCCAGAAACAGTTCTGAGGAAGGGAACCGGGCTTGTCTACTGGGACAGGATGGCCGCAGGAGCCCTGTGTTATGGCACTGTATTGCTAAGAAGCCAAAGGAGACGTGGAACATCTCCAAGAGCTCAGCACTTTGTAGAATCAGGCCCCCAATAACTTCAGCCAGGACAAGAGGAAAAGACCACAAAAGGTTCAGCTTCTTAGTAGAGGGTGTTCTCCCAGGCAATGAGGAAAACCTTTTCTAACCTCTTCATATACCCTTCAACTGCTTGCATTTACATGGAATTCCTTTAACGGGGAACAGTAATAGTTAACATTTATTAAGACCTTACTATGAACTCATTCTAAGCCCATTGTGTATATTCCTTCTTTATTCTCACAATCTACGAGGAGACTTAACAAAAAAAATAAATAAACTAAAATTAATTATGATGTAGTGGAGAGGGGAGCAGGGGGAGACATGATTCTTGGGATTTGAAGGCTGGGATAAAGGCAAAAACAATGGTGGCTGAGAGTCAACGATGATCAAAATACATTTGTTAGCTACAATCGACATGTTCTGATATTTTATTTGATGTTGGGGAAGACGTGGTAAGGGAGAAAAGGGAGTTGAAAATGATTCTAAGGTTTTTAGTTTAGACATGCTGATGGGTATAGAAGTCATTAAGCAATGTCTGTATGGAATACAGTCAAATCAATAGGAAAAGCGGGATTATAGAAATATTACATGAATTCAGATATGAGCACATTGAATTTAAAGTGCTCATGGGAGAATAAAATGTGAATGCCCAATATTGCTTCTGGTGGTTGACTTTTAATATCCTCATATTAAAAATAAATAATAAATAAATAAATAGTTTCTTAGTGTGAATGTTGCTTTAAACTTGTTACATACTGATTCTAGGCACCACTTGTTCTCATACTATTTTGGTGACCTTGAGCAAGTTACATAATTGGAAAATGGTGATTATAATGTGTCCTAATTAGGTTCTTTTAAGAATAAAATAGCACCATGATTGCCTGAGTAAATATTATTTTACCTATGTGATAATTTTAAATAATCATAAAAGATACATTATAAAAGGAAAAAAAAAAAAAAATCAGCCCCTGACAGGTTCTAAAAACACTACTGGTATTATAAGATGCATACAAGAAAAATCCTAAATATTTGAAATCAGCCCGTGACAGGTTCTAAAAACACTACTGGTATTATAAGATGCATACAAGAAAAATCCTAAATATTTTCCAGTCTCAAAACACAAATATTTAACATTATTTTTAACATTATATTATTTGAGCCCTATTGTTCTCAACCCTTGCTGTACATTAAAATCACCAGAAGGCTGTGTTTTTTCATTTTTGTTTCTGTTTTTATTTGTTTTGGTTCTGTTTTTGTTTATTTACTTTTTGAGCTCTACCTCCTGTCCTAGATTCATTAAACTAAAATCTCTAGGAGTGATTGAAATGTTGCTGACCAAATTCAGAACCAATGGCATACCTCATGTTGTTAGCTTGGTTGGGATTACATAACAAAAAAAAAAATGGGGGGGGCAATTGATTAAGTTGCCTTATATGCCTAGACTATTTCTTTTCCTTAATAATAAGGCTTTGCATAATTTGTGTTAAAGTATTTGTAGCTACTGCTATTCTGTTATTTCAGGCTTCCTTCTAGAGCACAGAATTATTCTTAAGAAAAAGTAATGCTTAGCTTTGTGATATTTGAACCTGACTTCTATTTCCAGGCCTACTTTTTCAATTTTAAGGAAACAGAACACAATGTGCTCCTTTTTCACCTTTGCCCAATCAATCACTTCTAATAAAATGCAAACGTAGGCAAAGAACTTCCCAGAAAGACACGAAAGGGAAAAATTACTCAGGGAATGGTTTCTTTCACAAAGCAGATTAAAGACTCCTTTTAGGCTTGGAAGAAAAAAGACAGAAGAATCATCCTGGCCTTTACTGATTTCCAACCACTTTGTAGCATCTATTCCAGAACCTCTCATCCCACTCTAGTTTGTAAATATACAAAATAATTTATTATAATTTTATAGCACCTTATAGAAAAAATAATTGTTTTATATGTAGTCCTTACAAATACTATGATTACGTGTCTTGATATACTATGCATTACATGATCTGTGCCTTATTCATGTAACATAGAGCAAAGGTCAATCTATATATATGACTATATCCACAATTACTATATTGTCGGGTCCGCCGCTGGCCGACCCGTACAGCCCTAGCCTCCTTCCTTTCGGTGGGCGAGCAAACGGCCCGGGATTCCTCTTTCCCTCCTGTCCTCTTTGGAAGGAGATGGGGAAAGAGAACCGTGAAGAGAGGTGAGCACACCGCCAGCCCCCCAAACAGCCCCATTAAAGGACACTCAGACGCGGCGGGGGTTCTGTCGAAGCAGTTCCATTTATTAGCACACAAGCACTTGCTTTTAAAGGAAAATGGGAAAGGCATGTTTTTTACATCCTCCAATCAGCTTAAGGGTTCTGTCTCAATGCCTATCTATTGCAATCATGCAGTGTTGACGAGTGCGGCCAATAAGGGCTAAGGCAAGGTTCCCGCAGACACTCCCACCCTACTTCCTCCTGACGCGGTCACGTTAATCCACTTGTAATGTCACTTAACGTGGCGTTAGTTTTTAAGGCCCGACACTATATTGCCATTTTGACTAAGATCCTTCATGCTACCATGAATCGCAATTTTAATATCTCACACTGTTACAGATTTTTACAAAGATTAGACATTTTATTCTGTTCTATGATTTCCCATGGACCTGGACCTAAGTTGAAAAATATAAGAGTAAGCCAGTTTAGACGACTGGTT
>NW_007735675.1:53810-66468 GCF_000696425.1 Galeopterus variegatus
TGGACCTAAGTTGAAAAATATAAGAGTAAGCCAGTTTAGACGACTGGTTGTCAAGTGAGTCTCCATTGCAGCTCCTCACCACCATCAACAGCCTCATGAGGGATTTTACATTTACCATTGCTTAAGCCCCAAACCCCATCAAATACGCCTGGGATAAGTCCAGGCAACAGTTTGTTTTACAAGATCTCTCCAGGTGATTCTAATGTTCATCAGGTTTAAGAATCCCTGAGGTAGACCAAGATGTATGATGGTAAGAAAGGGAAGGGCAGGGAGATACAGAGAAAATTAGCTGGTGCAGGGTCAGGTGCAGAACTAAAACATCAGGTGAGGAAATGAAGACCAAAATACTGGATGCATAATTATGGTAGAAAACAAGAGTCAATGAAGTTTAGATAGATAGAGAATGTCTATAGGATAACACCAGAGATGAAGAACAAATAATCAAGAGGATTAGGGGATGAGGTTCCTAGGCTTAAAGCATTCTACCCTCAGAAAGTAAATAGTCACTGAAAAAAATCATGGATCATAGTCACATTTCACAAGTAAAATGGAAAGTTTCTGAATAATAATAATAAGTTTAAAACGAACACAATCAGATGTACTGACTGCTGGTACAGAGGGTTTAATCTCACAGGTCACCAGACCACATTTTCATGTGCAGGAAACTGGTTCTCATACTTCTAGAGGTTTCTGTCATTTTTTTCCTTTTCATTTTATTTTTCCCCAATGGCTTTCACAGTTTTAAATGAAAAACAAAATACATATTGAGGACAGAGAAATATTTTGGAGGTGCTATGCCACACTTAATATTCTTAAAGAAATGTATTGTAGAACAAATATATTCCACTTATAAGTTTGTTAGAATAGCACATTTTAAAGCACTGTGAGCTTCATCGTGATGTTTTGAACAGCTTGTTTTCAGTTCTTAAGCATTTAATGTAGCAAGTCATTTAAAGTTCTATCAAATAAATTGTATTTTTTAACTAAATAAAGATACATATCAAACCTGAAGGACTGATTTCTAATCTCTGACTTGGGTAGTCTTTAAAAAACTTCTGTTATAAGTGATTTCACTGTAAATAGTCATCTGTCTGGTTCCTAAAACCTAGAGTTCTCTATTATTCAGAGAAATGGGATGCCTAAAATGTTAGAAGATAAATATCTTTCTGTTATAAGTGATTTCACTGTAAGTAGTCATCTGTCTGGTTTCTCAAACCTAGAGTTCTCTATTATTCAGAGAAATGGGATGCCTAAAATGTTAGAAGATAAATATCATTGAATTACTATTGACTTAGGTTTACATCAATAAAGAATATATTGCATTAAAATTAAAGAAAACTAAAGAACAGTAGAAGTTATCTTGTCTGCATTAAGCCCATTTCACTTGTCCTGGTATATATCCTGTGGATTTTACAATCTTACGTGACAGAATAATTATCAGGTCTCTTCATTTCCATCTTATCTTCACCATAGAAGGAAGATTTTCTCTACTGCCACACAGACTCTAACAGACTAGACAGCCAAGTTTTAGAGGCTTAAAACCCCAGGTCCCTTTGCTGAAGATGCTTTCTAATGATTTGTGAGTTTCAAGGCTAAATGCAGAAGTTTTTGAAGTACTTGAACACGTATCCCATTCGGGATTTGCATGGCAGTCAAGGTCCATTAGCAGCCCTAAGTAGGATGTAGAGGCTCTTCAAGAATAACTCAAAAATTGAAGGATATTCAAATACCTGAACATGAAAAAATTTAAAAATGAATTACCCTAATAATGTAAGAGAGTGGTAGTTTGTGAGTTTCTGCAGAACTAGAGGTGGATTTTTCACAATATTACAGATGGATGCAATGACTGCAAGCTGCCTGAGAAGGGGAGAACTTATGCTGTGGCCCTGAGGATGTCACTGGCAGTTGCTGTAGCCAAGAGTAAACTCTAAATATAAAGTGGTGAGTTCTCTTGGGAAAAACATTTTTGAGCCTACTGGAAAATGTAGTGGCTTATCAGAAAGTGAAAGTCATCTCTTGATATTAGCTGTAGAAGAGGCAATGCCTATCATGGATAAGAAACAGACCTTTTTTTCAGGTTTCTGGAACATGATAACTTCAAGTTTCATATGTGAATTTAGGGAGAGGTAGGGTTTCCACAGAAGATTGACACTCTTGTTTAGACTGATGGGTGGGACCCTGAACCCATTTTAATTTACTTTAGACCTGTAATGGTAGGTGGCATTTTTTTTTTTTCTTGGAGGATTCTGGAAAAGATTCATATTCACTACATTTATTTAGCGTCTTACATGCCACATGAAGCCAGGAAGAAGACTGCAGAATGATTAAAAGTGCATTTATCAAACAAATTGTGAGAAACATTGGTGATTCCTTCTGTACAAATTCAGGAATCCAAACATCACAGTAGATTCCCAGTCTCTCCACAGTGTAAAGCAGTTGTCAATTTTTAAGGTAACAGTTTAGAACTGAAATAAGCAAACACACAGATTACTTCTTTTCAATTCATTTAAAATGATTTATATGCATTTGGAAAAAGTGTACACTGGTATCTTGGAATAATCTCCTATATTAAAGTTGACAGTCTTTGTATTATTTTGGTTTCCAAACCATCATTACGTCTCCTTTCCCATATTTTTATCTATCTTCTTTCTGTAATCCAAACAGCACTTAAACGTATGTAGAAAAATAAAGTATTTTATCTCTAAATTGCTCTTTTGATGTGAGCAAACCCTGTTATTCTTCTCAGTACATGTTTTTAATATCCTGTCCTGGCTTAGCAGAGGTGCTCTGGTGGCCTATGTTCAGGCTACTCCTTAGAGTGACATCTTCTCCACTGGAAACTGAGATAAGGAGAAAATAATTTATTGTTTTCATTATGTTACTGACTTAAGTTTTACATACAAAAAATGTTTTGTATGATACGCTAGTAATAAATTAAAATGTCAGTTTGTCATTGTCTTTACTAGGGAAGAGATACATGCAGAAATGGAGTGTGATACACACTGCTTCGTGATTTTTATGAACTCTAAAGAACTGGAGGAAATCATCGATGCTATGGTGTTTAACAATAAAGATCAATATAGCTGGGCTTATTTGATATACTGCATAAGCTTCAAACAGAAAAAGTATTAACTCAGCCCATTTGATAGGATTCTATGTGCAATCCTATTGAATTTTCTCCACATTTTTAGTGGTTTAAAACACACTAGTAAATAGCACCACTGTCAAAGGAAAAAAAGAAAATACTGGAGAAAAGAAAAAAAAATCTAGTGGTTGTACTTACTGGAATAAAATTGTTTCAAATTCTGAACACATCGGACTTTACCAAAAGTTAAAAAAAAAAAAGTATTCTTTTTAGATTTCAAGACCAAGCACATTTTGAAAAATGTATATGTATTTTTATTTACATCCTCGGCTTTGCTTGCGTATCAAATTCTCCCAACATTCATTTCAAATTGGGTATTCTTTTTAGATTTCAAGACCAAGCACATTTTAAAAAATGTATATGTAGTTTTATTTACATCCTCGGCTTTGCTTGCGTATCAAATTCTCCCAACATTCATTTCAAATTGGGTGTAGCTTTTGTATTATTATTGCTTATTCTTTCTAGGATGTACTTCAACTGCCAAAATAATTTTACAGTACAAAGTAACAGCATTATATGAAGTAATAGGAGAAAGACAATTTTGAATTTGTAAAGTTGATTTTATCATTGTTTCATTATACTAAGGGAGAAATAATAACTCTGATTATGCTAATGGTGCTGTCATCAGTCAGATTTTTTTTGAGTTTGCTTTGATAAATGAATAAGAATACTCTGTAGTTGGTTGGCATTATTAATACAGAAATGACTGCTTATAATTTTGTTTGCTTCTTAATAAGGTAAGTTTTTCATCTTTCCCTTAACAGCCTTATTGCTCTCATTATTTTGTTTTTTTTTTTTTGCCCTAAAACACAATTATTAAAGATAAAATTCAATATTCTCTTATCTTAAAAAAATCACAATTTTTGAATCATTGGAGGGGGATTAATCTCATCCAATTGAAAAGAAAATGATTTGTGTTTACTATAGATAGCCACTGGGTAAGAAAATAAGGACACTAAATTAACCATAGGGACCTTAAAGCATCTCAGTGCTCCTCCCTGAAGAGACACATGGGAGCACACTTTGGAGAGAAACCCTATGAATGTATGTAATTGGGATCAAAGAGATTATTTAACCCTTGCAAATTATAAATGTGGAAGAAACCACTGGATGCAGGGTACAAATCTGGTGGACTATTGATACTTTTTGAAGTGGCTGATTCAATCTGATGGCTTAATATTGTGTGTCTAAGAAGTACTGATCCAGAAAATCAGATCAAATATAAAATAATCAACCACTTAATGCTTGCCTTTTAATATGTATTTAGAATGTGTAAAATTTTAAAATGGAAAAATTGCATTGTTTCCATCAGGAATTGTAACTCATTTCCTAGTAGTATGCACGACAATAAAATTTCAATTTGCTGGAACTGAAATTTCTGGAAACTAAATTTCATGAGATTTCTTAGCACTTAGCTTTTGGATAGTCATACAGATCCAAAGAAAATAGGATTAGTAAAAAAATGTTTACTGTTTAATACCCAGAGGAATGGAAATCATCATGGTGAAGGGATACCTGTACTCCTATGTTCATCGCAGCTCTGTCTATAATAGCCAAGACAATCATCAATGGATGATTGGATAAGGAAACTGTGGTATATATACAACAAGGAGTACTACTCTGCCATAAAAAATAATGAAATTGAACCATTTGAAACAACATGGATGAGCCTGGAGAAACTTATGTTGAGTGAAATAAGCAAAGCACAGAGGGATAAGTACCACATGTCCTCACTCATAAGTGGGAGCTAAGAGAGAAAGAAGGAAGGAAAGAAAGACCACAGTGGTGCATTGGTCTTGCAGAGGGAGAGAACATACCTTGGGCTACAAAGTGGAGTGGGAGGGGTAGGGGGAGAGGGAGAGATAATGGGGATAATTGGGTGGGGGACACGAGGTACAAATGCAATTTGCGGTAATGGGTATGCTGTCAGTGTGAATCTGACCTTCATATCTTGGGCATGAGAGGTGACAATCACTTTGTATCTCATGAATATTCATAACCATTAAAAAATAAATAAATCATCCTAATGACCATCATCACTTATGAAGTGATTTCTTTGTGCCAACAATACACTAGAAGAACCTCAAGGGTCAGAGTTGGCCATGCAGGAGATTCAGAAAACAGCTAAAGATAACCTGGATTTGTCCACATGAAAAATATTATCTTAGCTAAAAAATAATAATAATAAAATGTTTAGTTTAACCATCTTCAAAAACGTTTAGTCCCATGATCAAATTTTTTTTTTTTCCTTTTTGTCTTTTTTCGTGTCCGGCAACAGATCGCCACCCTCAGTGTTGCTCCCATACCAGACCGGGACCGGCAACGGGATCGCAACCCTCGGTGTTGCTCCCACACCTCGCTCAGCCAGTGAGCGGGAACCGGTCTGTATGTGGGATCCGAACCCTCGGTGGGAGCGCCAACGCGCTCCCAAGCGGCACACTGTAGCAGTGCGCCACCGGGCCAGCCCCCATGATCAAATTTTTATGTACACTGCTATATGATCGAAGTGCCTGCTCAGAACACTGCCTTTTTCCTCACCTATAAAATAAGGAATTTGAAAAGTATCATGCACTTGTCATAGACTGACATGAGAAACAAAAAATAGAAAACCTCAATTATTATTCACCTCTTGTGTGCAATGCAGTGTGCTAAATATTACAGAGAGTTCGAAACTGGAAAAAATATAAATCTTTTCTTTCAAGCAACTCAGAAACTAGGTGGACAGGAAAAATACATATGTTAATAATTATAATTTAAGGTTGAAAATAAGTGCCATGGAAGAAAGGTAAAGGTAAATTAGTATCAAATTTCCAAGATTAAAAAAGTTACTTTTATAGAAGGTTAAGGGAGGTTACATCAGCCAAGTCTCATTTAGCATGACCTTCAAATAAGTATGACTTGGAGAGATGGTGACGGAAAGAAAGTATGCCAGACAGAGTGAATAGTGAGAGCAATAACACAATAAATAATTGGAGCCCTGTACGGAAATAGATTACACATGGTTAAATGAATGCCTTGTTGAGCCGAACAGATCAGATTCAAGTATCCCTTCTCACATTTATGCGCTGTGCAGTCGTAAATCAATCATTTACTGTCCTCATCTGCAAAGTGGATGTGATAATAATAGCAGTTTTATTAAGATTTGTTTTGAAGACAATAAGAAAATATTTATAAAGTTACTGGTATGAATTATTACTGCTGTTATTATTTTCGATATTTTTGGTGGTGGTTGTGTGGTTTAGAAAATGTTATACTTTAATCCATGTTTTAATACTTACCTGGCTATACTGTGGAATAACTATGCTGATTTGTTAATCTCAATTGGTATACACCTATATAATATGAAAGTTAGGAAAATAACTTTGACATTGTCACCAAAGTATTTTATATTTAAATTTCAATATGTATAGTTAATGATAACTAATACATATAAAGCACTGTATGCTAGGCAATGTATTTTACATGTATTGAGTAAAGACTAAAGTAATCTTTACAATAACTCTATCAGGTAGATATCAATATGTCCCCATTTTATAGATGAGAATAACAAAGTGTGTTTATGCTCCTGGATTCACTAAAGAATGTGATAAATGACCTTAAAAACAAGGAATATAGAATTTACCTCGCCTTATTACACAATAGGAAATCCCTAGAAAGATTCACAGTTAGTGTTATGTACATTTATTACTTACACAATTTATTTATTTATTATTTTTGAACAAATTTATTGAAGTATAATTTACATATAAAATACTGCACATATTTAATGTATACAACTTGATGAGTCTGGACATATGCATGCAACCATGAAACCATCACACAATCAAGATAATAATCATATATATCACCTCCTAAACTTTCCTTATATCCCCCCTTCTTTTGTGACAAGAACACTTAACATAAGATCTACTCTCTTAAATTTTTAAGCATTCAATCCACTATTAACTGCAGGCACTGTGTGATACATATTTCTAGAACTTATTCATCTTGCAAAACTGAAACTTTATATCCCTTGAACAGCAGCTCTCCATTTCCTCCTACCCCAACTTAAAAGAGCATTATGCAAGTGATTTTATCTACTAAATTCTGCAGGCATTTACTGTGTACTTCTGTACACAAAACACTGCTCTAGGCATTATGGAGGATGAAACAACTAAGTCTGTCTCAATCCAGTTAGAAATTTATATATTTACGTGCTTTACTATGCAAACTTGCTATAATAGAGACATAGGTGAAGTGCTATGTGAGCAAAAGTAAGTAAAAGTATAAATTCTGTTTGGTTTTAATCAAGGAAGACTTTATGAAGAAAGGATCCTGTTTAAGCTAGACCTTGAAGGATAACTGTGACCTTCTGCAGAAGAACATCCTAAGCAGAGAGAAAAGAATGAACAAAAGTATGGAATATTAATGAAACGATTAGGAAAGAAAGATATAAGATTAGGTATGGGTCCAACTGTAATTAGGGAGATTGTGGAGGCTTTTGGAGACCTGGCTACATATGAAGCTACTGTTGAGGCAATCAGGATCTAAGAAAAAGACTTGTTTGCTTCTCAACAGCTGTAACACAACTAAATATAAATTATCTTTACAATACAGATAATTGGTAGAGTTATGAATAAGGGAAAGAAAAAACTGAGAGAATAAAGACTGTAAGAAAAAAATCCGAACATATTTCACAAAGCAAGAGAAGTGATGAGGAAGTGTTCTCAGAAAATGGCTTTGGGAAAGAAAAAGACATTATGGAGTCTACGGAGTTTGATGTTACAACTAAATTCAGAGAGTGATAGAGCACTGGAATCTGCAACGACACTGAAAATTTCCAAACCATGCAACTGGGAAGAAGAGTGTTTGTGGGAGGTGTGTGTTGTATAAAGTTGGGTGAATATGATAATAGCAGGGTCATATTTATTTTAGTAAATATATATGCATCTATCATCTATAAAGTATACTCATGCATTTTCATCTGTACAAACTGGGAAAGATGAATACAGGCAACTATAAATAAGCCAGATGGCCATGAATAAAATGGAAATTATACTAAGATCAAGAAAGATTGAACAGCATAGTAGTCATATAACACCCAGGTAAAAAGAGTGTCCAACACTGTTTTGATAAGTGAGGAATTAGGCAGTGGTCTTGACTGGACCCTATTTATTGGGAGATAAAACCTCTGTCTGCTTCATTAATTATGAGATAACAAGTCATACTAATGTAAATTATAAACTGGTGTGAGACATGTAGTAATAAGAAATTGATGGAAACAAGAGGCAAAGGAAGGCACTGGGCAAGGAGTTGCAGCCAGAGACTTTTACATAAATTAATCTGAGAGTGTTTTTGAGTCAAGTTTAGGTTGTGCCTGGTGATGGATGCTCTTGAGAGATAAGGACATTCAAAGTGAAATAATATAAAAGTAATCCTTGTTTCTTATTTCCAACTATTACTAAGAAGATAGCTGGCTACATATGAGGAGACCTGAAAATAACCATTAGAGAATTAATTAATCATGAATAATGTTAGTGACATGCTAACTACAGGTGCCTGGCATAATTTTTTTTTTATTATTCTTTAGAAGCACCATCTCATGTACTCATTATGAAAACCTTAGGAAGTAATTGTAGATCCATTTTCTACAGAGTGATTCTGGTGCACTAATGGGACAGTCGTATACTCATACTCAGCACATACTCAGCCAGTAATTAAAAATAAGGACCTGAGTTCAGAAAATAAAAAGGCAAAAGCTGTAGACTTTTTTTTTTTTCCTTTTTGTCTTTTTTCATGACTGGTAATGGGATCGCAACCCTCGGTGTCGCGCCCGTACCACGACCGGCAACAGGATCGCAACCCTTGGTGTCACGCCCACACCACGCTCAACCAGTGAGCAGACTGGCCTCTATATGGGATCCAAACCCTCGGCGGGAGCACCGCCGTGCTCCCAAGTGCCGCCCTCTACCAAGTGCGCCACCGGGCCGGCCCTGTAGATTTTATAAATATAAGCATATTCAACTTCTAGTTGAGGTCATGATGTTAGCAAAGGAGAGACCTCAGAGGGAGAAGTTAATAGGTCTGGGGGCAGAGCCTTGAGGAATTTTGGATTCTTCTGAAGCCTTTAGGATATGCTGCAAACTACAATTAAATTTTTAAAACATTAAATGCAAATATTTTTGGATGACTAGTTTATAGATGTTCATCTACTGCTTATAAAAACTTAACTTATATAAACATTGAATTATCCTTCTGAAATTCTTGAGTAGATGTTATCAAGCCAATCTCAGCAATCATCTTGACAATCTCCTAGGTGCCCCCAAGGTTGGTTGAATAATGTGGCCACAGGAAGTGAAAACAAGGGACTGAGGAACTTCCTGACAGATCAGAGGAGATTTGAAATGAACCCACATCCCAAAGCTTGAGGAAAGAGTATTTTAAAAAGGAAGTGGGGCCGGCCCGGTGGCGCACTCGGTAGAGTGCAGCACTTGGGAGCACGGCGGTGCTCCCACTGAGGGTTCGGATCCCATATAGAGACCGGTCCACTCACTGGTTGAGCGCGGTGTGGGTGCGACACCGAGGGTTGCGATCCTGTTGCTGGTTGCGGTACGGGCGCGACACCGAGGGTTGCGATCCCGTTACCAGTCACGAAAAAAGACAAAAAGGAAAAAAAAAAAAAGGAAGTGATCATCAGTTTCAAATATTGCACAGAAGCCAAGCAGACTGAGGATTGAGAAGAGAATTTTGGACCTTTAAAGAGAAGAGCTTCTGTGGAGTTGTGGTGGATGAAGCCAAGTAACAATGGGTTGATGAAGTAATGATTTAAAGCACTACAGCTGATGCATTATTTGTGTTTTTGTTTGTTTGCTTGTTTTGTTTCTGTAAATACTTAAGAGGGTTGATTTGTATTCATCCCTTGGAGGGATTGCAGAAATGTTGCTCACAGACCTACATTTTCTCAGGTCAATATAAAAGAGAGATAAAGAGAAGGCTCTCATCCATATCTAACGCCAAATCTAAGACGCCTGGCTCAGTATAGGAAATTGGCAGCATTCCCTTTAACCAGAAGGAAAATTCAAAGGAAGGGTTAATAAGGAGTCTTCCATCCCTTCACATCCGTCTGTTACCATCATTCACTACCTTAAAAGGGTATGCCTATCTATATACTTCACATCTTTTTATTTTTATTTATTTTTTTATTAAAAATAAAATTGATTATTTTGAAATAATTGAAGATTTATTTACTTTGAAATAATTAAATATGCTTCAAATGGTCTTTGTATACCCATTTTATATGTTCACCCAGATTAACTGATGTTATGCACATACTGTGCACTGATTCACTTAGTTTGGATAGCATAGCTTTAGCTTCGTACCTGTTAATCCACCACGTTCCCTCCCCAAGTGTTCCCCCCGCTTCCCAGCCTCGGTACATACTTTACGTTTATATTTTGCTCATGGGTGATGATGAAGCAAGAGAAGGTTAAAAATGATAAAAATACAAAACAGTAACACCCCACAAAAACAAACAAACAAAAAACAGTGCACATTAAGAGCTGGAAAAAATTTCTAAGTTCACAAAAAGTTACAAAATTTTAATGTTGTACCAAAGCTGGGTATGCATTAACATCCCCACCGTTATCATATAATTAAATACAAGGTGACTAGAGGACAGAATTCTAAGGTGAGCAGGCATATATTCCACTTGGCTGACTTTCCAGCTGAGCAAATGTTTCTCTTGGCTTGAACACAGACCTTCATTTATTTTCACTGTGAATCATTTTCCTGGAAGTCAGTGTTGCATAAATGGTGCTTTCCTGACTCCTGATCAACCTAGACAGCCAGAATCAGTAAGTGTACAAATAAGCTCAAGAAGCCAGTGTTTTTTTTCCAATATATGTCCTGTCAATTTTCTCATTCTGGACTGTGAAATGGCTTTTCTGTGAAGATCCCTGGACAGTAGTCATGAAATTAATTTTAATTATTTTTCAGTATTGCATGTATTGCTCACATTCTAGCTGCTTTGAATCTGGTAGGAAGACCTCATTTACCTTGAGATCTGACAGCTTGTGTTTCTTCTTCTACTCTTCTTACACAAAGGCAGAACCTTGAAAGATGCCAAAGAACATCTACAGATATGCAGGAAACAATTTAAAAGCCACTACACAACCATGTGGACCAGATGTATGTATTTATATGGCCAAAAAACCCTCCATATTTTAAAAATGTTGTTATAAAATTTTCTTATAAAATAAAATTGCCTGTAAAATTATAGGGAGGGGCAAATTTTAAAATGTTGACCACTCATCTCTGGAATGTATTATTAGGTGTAACTGCTATTTTCCCTTTTTTATAGGCATCAGTATTTTCTAAAATTTCCATACTGAATAAGAATTTGACCATAATTTTAAAATTAAAAAAAATAATAATAATCTACTAGAATAAAACATGGAGAAAATGCTTCAGATCATAGGTCCAGCAAAAATTTTATGGTTAAGACCTCAAAAAAATGACAACAAAAGCAAAAATAGACAAATGAGACTATATCAAACTTAAAAGCTTCTGTACAACAAAGAAAACAATCAAGAGAGTGAAGGGAAAACCTGAAGAGTGGGAAAAATATATGCAAACTATTAATCTGATAATAGATTAATATCTAGAATATACAAGAAACTTAAACACTCACCAGCAAAAAAAAAAAAAAAAAATCTAAATAATCCAATTTAAAAATCAGCAAAGGATCCAAATAGACATTTTTTAAAAGAAGACATACAAATGGCCAACAAACATATGAAAAAATGCTCAACATCACTGATCATCCTTCTATGTTTACTGCAGCCCTATTCACAATAGCCAAGACATAGAATCAGTGTAGGTGTCCATCAACAGATCAATGTTTAAAGAAAATGTGGTATATGAGGGGTCTTCAAAAACTTCATAGAAAGGTTTACATTATCTTTTAATATCATTTCCACAAATTTTTTGAAGTACTCTATATAAACAATTGAATAATATGAAGCTATAAAAATAATGAAATCCTGAGCACACTATGTTAACTAAAATCAGTTGGGCACAAAAAAGATAAATACTTTATGTTCTCATTCATATGTCGAAACTAAAAAAAGTTTATTTCATAGAGCTATAGAGTAGAATAGTGGTTACTAGACACTGGGAAAAGAAGATGGAGGCAGGTAGGTAGGGGTTGGTTAAAGGGTACAAAATTACAGGTAGCTATGAGCAATAAGTACTAATTCTCCATAGTACTGTAGGGTAATTACAGAAAACAATTCATTGATTTTTTGCAGATAGCCAGAAGAAAGGATATTGAATGTTACAAAATGCATTAGTCCATTTTCTGTTGCTTGCAACAGAATATCTGAAACAGGGTTATGTTTAAAGAAATGAGGTTTATTTCATATACTTTTTTTTTACATTATTATCGTTACTTTTTTTTAAAAAATTTTTTAAAGCCTTTAAATTTTTATTTTGTCAATATACAATGTGGTTGATTATTATGGCCCGTCACCGAAA
>NW_007735675.1:69766-71875 GCF_000696425.1 Galeopterus variegatus
TTTAAATATAACCTAATATTTAACAGAGGGTTTGACACATAATCAGTGCCCAGTGCTTATGGTGTAGCTGGTGCTGAAAGGATGAATGATAATAACAGCTATTAACAGGGACTGTCACATGATTTATTTGTTGAAGCTAGGTACTATGGTCTGAACATTTTTCCTCTCGAAAGCTCATGTGGGAGCCTGATTCCTAATGTGCCAATGTAAAAGGTGGGCCTTTAAGAGNCGAAAGCTCATGTGGGAGCCTGATTCCTAATGTGCCAATGTAAAAGGTGGGCCTTTAAGAGATGATTGGATTAATCCATCCATGGAGCAATGGATTAGCCACTTAGCAGGTTATCACGAGTGTGGACTGGTGGCTTTAGAAGGAGAGCAAGTGAGCACACTAAGAAGTGTTCTTCTCAGCCCTTGCTATGTGACACCCTGCATTGCTGCAGGATTGTAGGTAGTCCCTACCAAGAAGAAGGCCTTCATGAGATGTGCTCCCAGGACCTTAGACTTCCCAGCCTCTGATACTTTGAGAAATCAATTCAGTTTCTTTATAAATTACCCAGTTTCAGGTATTCTGTTATCAGCAACAGACACAGACTAATGCAACAGGATTCCTTATATTATAGTAAACTGACGGAGAGGGCATCAATTTGGAAACTGAGGACATGTGCTTTCTTTTAGCCACTGCCTGAAATAAATGATATTTGCTCAAATAGTAAGAAAAAGTAGAAACAAAAAAAAAAGAAAAGAAAAGAAAAGAAAAACACCAGTCATAAATAAAAGAGACTGCTACCAGACTAGTAATTATGCCAAACAAATACAGCTGCCCAGTGTTATGCTTTAGCCTCAATTGACCCATTTAGAAAAATTAAAGAGGAAAAAGGAAGAGGCAGAATGAAAGAATATATTACCCTACAGAGACATTTCTAGCTTTGAATCTACATCTAATCTGTTTTTACAAAATATTCCACATAAATTATCTCTTTCAGTATATTGGAGGGTGAAAGCACATGCTAATGCCAATAAATTGTATCTGAGTTTGGAAAATTAATGTGTGCCTATATAAAAATTATTTGCACATNGAAAAACAGTAATATTGAGCCTTCGAAAGCTGATGATAAACATACATTAAAAGTTATGGTTTAAATGAATTCTGACTAAATAAGACACGTAAAGCACCTGTTACAAGACCTTGGTCCATTACAGGCAAGAAAACAGTTGATAGCGATAAGAATATGATAAATATTAATGGTGAATTGTATATACATGTAAATATATATATTTTTTTATATATATTTACATATATATACATATATATGTGTGTGTGTATATATTTACATATATATACATATATATGTGTGTATATATATACGTATATATATTTACATATATATAGATAGTTATTTATATATATATTTATATATATACATATCTCTCTATATATTAACTGTGTTTGAGCAATTTAAAGTAAATACTTGCACCTTTCTCTTGGTCCTGGGGGCCTCAGGAGACAGGACTGCACCTAGCCTCTGCCAGGAGTCCCTCAGGGAGCAGGGCTGCATGCAGCCCTGCCAAAAGAGTGCAACAAGGTGAGTTGCTCAAGGAACGCCTTGAGCTAGGGGCTGCCGCCTGGGGAGGTGGTCAACCAGAAACCAGACACAAAGTTCTGGGGCTTAGCGTACACACTAAGCAACTTTACTGGGTACAGGCATGTATTATATATGTCTTAGCCAGCTGTAACCCCCTCCCATATCTCCCTGTCTCCTAGGTAACTCAATAGGAAGTCTGTGGTTTGCAGTTAAGCTTCGCAAATTTTTGCTGACCTAGTCTTTTTGCATTTCTGCTGACAGTCTAAATCCTGGAGAGCAAGAGTGCCTCCATCTTTAACATGTGTTCTCCTTCATTTTCCTCCAAATATTAAGTTATCTAATCTGAGGACAGCCTTGGTAGGTGGTTAGAAAGGTTGCATAAGAAGAGAGTGAAACCTAAACATTGGATTAATTCCAGTGATTTCCAGGTAAACCCAGGTACATTGGTAGGAAGTAAAGCTGGTGGGTGCAACAATACCCATAAGATGTACCAAAACTAGCATGGTTATTTTAATGCTTCCATGAA
>NW_007735675.1:72191-77623 GCF_000696425.1 Galeopterus variegatus
GACAACACTACTTATCTCAGGGTCCAATCAGAAAATGTGCATAAAGAATTCATTTAGCAAACAGTAATTTCTCAATAATTATTATTATTTACAGTCCGTTTTTAGAAGCTGACATGCTAAGATTTGAGTGTTGTCTGAAACTGGGCTTGCATTTGCAAAATATAGTAATAGGTGTTTCTTTGACATCAAACTCTACTGGCACTTAAAATAGAAGAGATAGTGCTGATCGTTTGAGATGAAGCTGATTGTCCAGAATGCTGGATGTTCTTAAATTACGTAAATAGTGAGCATTAACTGGGATAGCAACAGCACAACCAAGAGTCAACTTGAAAGAAAGATTGTGACTTTTTCCAGAAACATTTTTCAATAAAATGTCCTGGGAATAGACTTTGGACCCAGTCTTAAAACCAGAGTTTCAGAGAATGCTTTATTGTTGCTTATTTGTTTGTTTTCTTGTTTTTACCTGAATATATCTCAGGTCTTTCACTTAGCTCTGTCCTTGGCCCAGTCCCCACTCATTAAATCACATTTATGCCCTAGGGTAAATGAAGACTAGAGGTAAAAAAGAAAGTAGGCATGTTAAAAAATTCTGTAAGATTATAGGCAAAAACAGCACTGCTTCTGTACTTTCTTTACAGAATTGATTATAAGAGAGAGACATAGTTCTGTCCTTTTTTCAACTGACCCCATGCAGCCCTGGAATCTGAAAGGCACCCAGCCACTCCCCAAAGGATGGCAAAGGGGCCGAGGTGCTTGCTGGGCAGGGGTAGACTGCAAGAGGAGGGGCAGTGGCAATGCCTAGTAGAAATGCTAAGTCAGGCACATAGTAGGCTCTCAAGAAATATCTGCTTAGGACTTCATGGATCTTGTGCTGGGTTGAATTGTGTCAACCCAAAAGATACCTTCAAGTCCTAACCCTCAGGGATTGTGAATGTGACCTTATTTGGAAGTGAGTCTTTGGAAACGGGTCTTTGCAGATGTTGTCTAGTTAAGATGAGGTCATACTGAATTAGGGTGGACCCTACTCCAATGACTGGTATCCTTACAAGAGGAAGAGGATTTGAACACAGATGCATAAATACAGGAAGAATGCCATGTGACAAAGGAGATGGAGATTAGAGTGAAAGCCAAGGGATGCAAAGGATTACCAGCAAGTACAAATAGCAAGGAAGACGTGTGGAAGGATCCGCCCCAAAGCCCTCAAAGAGATCATACCTCTACAAACAACTTGATTTCAGACTTTTAGGCTCTGGAATTATAAGAGAATAAATGTCTGATTTTTAAGGCACCGAGTTTATGGTGCTTTGTTATGGTAGACCCTAGAAACTAAGACAGTCCCCCAAAGAAAAAAGTATTTTTGTAGATACCCAGTAAAGTCAGTGGTGCTCAGTGGGGAATTGAGACATCTGCTAGAAGAGTCTGTGGTGCCTGATAAAACGGCTATAGGTACTAGCAGGGCAGAGCTTAGCACAATCACAAGATCTTCCTGCTGCTGACTTGTGAGGATTGGTCACAGTAGTTAAAAATACACTTGCAAAGATGATGCTTGAGTGGTTGCCAATAGTGATCAAATAATAGGGGGAAGAAGAGAGGCCTTGCAAAAAACTGGTGTTCATGGACAAGTAAAGGCAAAATTTGTTTCTCAATAACCACATTTTTATCCGTAGGCTGAGGAGGCCTGAGGAAACACAGGCTACAATAACATAGAAGAGTTTCCACTTGATTATATGAAAAACTGCATTTGATTGTCTTATCTTGAATATGGGTCTTCTCAACTTGTAAATTTTTGGGGGTCACTTATTACCCAGAAATGTGCTTTTTGTTAGAATGATTATGTGAACTGTTCTACTTAAAAGGCTCTTGATCACTGAACATGGTGAAAAGTAATTCAGAAATGCTGACTCTAGAGAAATGTTTTGATAAAAGTTGCCGAGGCAAGCCAAAATAAAAGCATCCCTTAGCTTCACGTTGAAAATATTTAAAAGAACCATAGTGAAAAACAGTAATATTGAGCCTTCGAAAGCTGATGATAAACATACATTAAAAGTTATGGTTAAATAAATTCTGACTAAATAAGACACGTAAAGCACCTGTTACAAGACCTTGGTCCATTACAGGCAAGAAAACAGTTGATAGCAATAAGAATATGATAAATATTAATGGTGAATTGTATATACATGTAAATATATATATATTTTTATATATATTTACATATATATACATATATATGTGTGTGTGTATATATATTTACATATATATATACATATATATGTGTGTATATATATGTATATATATTTACATATATAGAGATAGTTATTTATATATATATATATTTATATATATATATACATATCTCTCTATATATTAACTGTGTTTGTGCAATTTAAAGTAAATACTTGCACCTTTCTCTTGGTCTTGGGGGCCTCAGGAGATAGGACTGCACCTAGCCTCTGCCAGGAGTCCCTCAGGGAGCAGGGCTGCATGCAGCCCTGCCAAAAGAGTGCAACAAGGTGAGTTGCTCAAGGAACGCCTTGAGCTAGGGGCTGCCGCCTGGGGAGGTGGTCAACCAGAAACCAGACACAAAGTTCTGGGGCTTAGCGCACACACTAAGCAACTTTACTGGGTACAGGCATGTATTATATATGTTTTAGCCAGTTGTAACCCCCTCCCACATCTCCCCGTCTCCTAGGTAACTCAATAGGAAGTCTGTGGTTTGCAGTTAAGCTTTGCAAATTTTTGCTGACCCAGTCTTTTTGCATTTCTGCTGACAGTCTAAATCCTGGAGAGCAAGAGTGCCTCCATCTTTAACATGTGTTCTCCTTCATTTTCCTCCAAATATTAAGTTATCTAATCTGAGGACAGCCTTAGTAGGTGGTTAGAAAGGTTGCATAAGAAGAAGAGAGTGAAACCTAAACATTGGATTAATTCCAGTGATTTCCAGGTAAACCCAGGTACATTGGTAGAAAGTAAAGCTGGCAGGTGCAACAATACCCATAAGATGTACCAAAACTAGCATGGTTATTTTAATGCTTCCATGAACCAGGGCCAATGTGTCCTCCACATGTGCTGACAATCAAATTTAAGTCACCATAAAACCCACCAGCACACAGAGGTTAGTAATATGGGGCTGGATGTGAGAGCCACACAATTTAGCTCTAGAGACCTGCCTTTAATCAGTACACTTGCTACTTTTCAGGGTGGAGCAGATCAGGTGTTAATACAAGTATGCACTTGGTGTCACAGAGGACCTTTGACACATGAAAAGTAGGGGTCCTGGCTGGTGCTAGAGAATGTGATGAGAAGTGATTCTAAGCATACAATATGTAGAAAGACAAGTAGGCAGGTATTCATTTTCAAAAAGATTTAGAAGAAGTTGCAGCTATTATCCAAAGGAGGAGTTTCAGACCCTGAGGCAGATTGACAAGAAAAAAAAAAAAAATGAGGATCCCAATCCAATTTTGTGGACATTTGAATATTCTTAGAAAGGGCTTCACTTGGTGTGTGGGGCGGTCAGGAAAGGAGCACTGATTACATACACAGGATATCAAGTGAAGACCTGACTTTAGAAACAGAACGCAAGCATGGGAACATGACTTTTTGTACAAAGTCAGAGCCACACCAGTAGGCTTTAATGCATTAATTTTCATTAAAGCCTACTTTAAGTCAATTCATTTATTTAGCAGATTTATTTTTTAGAAAATTTATAGTGTGATAGTACAGTAATGTTAATGGAAGGTCATTTCTCAGAATTACTTAGGTTAGTTCTGCTGTAATGCAGATCCCTCCTGTGGTAGGCAGAATAACACTCTGTCCCCCAGAGATGATCATGCCCTAAATACCTGAAATCCATGACATATTGGTTTCCATTGCAAAAGGGAATTTGAAGATGTGATTAAGTTAAGGATCCTGAGAGGGGAAGATTATCTCAGATTATCCGGATGGGCCCAATCAAGGGTCCTTATCAGTGTGAGGTGGGAAGGTCAGATTCAGACATGTGATGATGGAAACTCTAGGAACTGGAACGACAAAAAAAGATTCTTCCCTCGAGTTTTCGTAAGTCTGACAGACCCATTTTGGACTTCTGACCTGAACTGTAAAATAACAAATTTGTGTTTTGGGGTTTTTTTTTTTGTCTTTTTTGTGACCGGTAAGGGGATCGCAACCCTTGGTGTGGTGTCGTCCACACCGCGCTCAGCCAGTGAGCTCACCGGCCATTCCTATATAGGATCCGAACCCATGGTGGGAGTGTCGCTGTACTCCCAGCGCCGCACTCTCCCGAGTGCGCCACGGGGTCGGCCCAAATTTGTGTTGTTTTAAACCACTAAATTTGTTGTCATTTGTTATAGCAGCAATGGGAAACTAATACACCTCTAAATGTTGATTGCTTGGAAAAAGAAAAATTGTATAGGCACTATACAGAGTATAGGAAATAGAGAGATAAATAACAGTTACAGTCACAACATAATGTGAGATTAAAACTGGCTTGTCAGGGGGGGAGAGTGAGGTTAGTCTTCATAGTCCAGGGGACTTAAGTATGTAGAGTGGTATAAATAGGATCCCAGGCCAGTCTATAAACCTAGTGACACTTGAATGATTAATTGAGTAAAAAACTTTTCTTAAATTAAAAAAAAATAATAATAAAACTGAAGAGAAAATATCAAGAAATCAACTGGATTTATTTTAGGGGTCTGAGCCAGAAGTGGCTATTCCTGTCCATCTCACCTGCTATACCTACTGTCACATCTAGCCTGGGTTGTCACTAAAATGTCCTGATGAGGCTCCTCTAATCCCTTCTTATCTACTCCCAACAATCTCTGGGGTTTCAGTGGAAATTATTATTTCAAAACTCAAATTTATTTATTCATTTTTTTTACTTTCTTGATGAACAGTTTTTAATGCCTTGCTTCTGCCATTTGGGCAATATTTCAAACCCTTAACTTATCTAAAGAGATCCTGCATGAACTAACCTTACTTAAGGGGCATTCGTCTGGTCTTTCTGTGACCTGCCTTATAGGTCTTCAAAAGCACCAAGCCCTCTCTTTGCTCAGGGCCTCATGCATGCTGTCTCCCACACTTCTTACAACATGATTACTTTCACTTTACACATATCTAATAATAACAAATACTCACATGGTGCTTATTGTGATGCAAATCTGATTACTTGATGTATATTAACTCTATTAGTCCTATCAACACCTCTATTTAATGGATATTACCATTATTAACCATTATTCTTATTTTACAGAGAAAGATACTGTGGCACAGAGAAGTTAAGTTACCAGTCCAAAGTCACAAAGCTAAAACTATGTATCTGAGCAGAGATTCAATCCCATTTTGTCTGGTTCCAGAATTCATTAGTTGCTTAATCAACTAATATGCAACTCTGCTTCCTACTTTGAGTATCAACTTAAATATCATTCTAGAAAAAAGTC
>NW_007735675.1:77721-80327 GCF_000696425.1 Galeopterus variegatus
CTATCAACACCTCTATTTAATGGATATTACCATTATTAACCATTATTCTTATTTTACAGAGAAAGATACTGTGGCACAGAGAAGTTAAGTTACCAGTCCAAAGTCACAAAGCTAAAACTATGTATCTGAGCAGAGATTCAATCCCATTTTGTCTGGTTCCAGAATTCATTAGTTGCTTAATCAACTAATATGCAACTCTGCTTCCTACTTTGAGTATCAACTTAAATATCATTCTAGAAAAAAGTCTTCTCATACCAGCAAACATGATAGCACCCTGCTGTTTCCTTTTTGAAATGTTGATCACTCATGATAACACAATGAGAAAAAAAGAGTCAGATACAAGTACTCTCTATTTCTGATCAGGGGCAAGAGCCAAGGCACAGTTACTCTGAGATATTCTAAAAACGATGGTAAATAAAACCAGGTTAACAGTTTGCTTACAGTACATGAAAAAATCAGAGCCCTCATCTCCTACAGAGTTTTAACTTTATCTGACTGAGCTTAATTTATACTGTTTCTCATGCTGGTCTATAGATGTGTGATGGTCTTTCAAAGTCATGGATATAAGTAGATATTTGAGCTGAGATTTAAACACTTCAATCTCTGCCTTGTTATTACTACACATAACAAACAAAAATATTTTCTTAGAAAACCAATCCAAAATTCATATCAGCCTTTATTTAGATGCAATTCATATTAAGCATTGCTAATATGAATGCACTTTTTCTCTCTTTGATCTTATTTCTAGCCTTACTTTGTCCTGGTATCCATGGCCATTCTATATGGATCATCTCTATCCATTTGGAGAAAATGGAGTTCTGGTGTACTCTGTATTCTGACTCAGGACTTGAGATTAAGTGGAAATAGCTTTTGAGTCTTTCATTCACATTCCTTCTGCTTCTGCAGCATGTGGGGAGGTTTCTCACAGTGTACTTCTTAACTCTAAGCTTTTCCTTTGTTTTGCTACAAAGTGCCAGAGACTGCACGAGCTACTGACAGTCAAGTAGACTTAAAGGGGGTTGAGGAAAACCTTCTCTCAGCTTTGGATTATGTCGTCTTCTCTTTTTCTTGTGGTCTATCAGTCATCTTATTTTATTTTCTACAATGAAAATACCTTTACTGCTAGTACTAAACTTAAAAAAAAAAAAAAACATATACATGATAATAAGAAAAAATTAACTGCTCTGAAAAGCATAAAGTAAGTAAAATCCACTTCAAATCTTACCTTACTAGATAACCATAGTTAATATTTTGGTAAATATAATAAAAACAGGCAGGTATCTCTCCTTTTCTCTCATGTGTGCAAATTCATGTGTACATGTGTGTGTATGTACACATGCTATGTGGAATATCCCCTTGGTGTTTCTCCGTATCCTTTCTTTGACCTGAAAGGCTGCTCTCAGTAGGCTTCCTTGGCCTCTGGCTTCCAGTTGGATTGGGAAAATGGAAGCTCCAAAAAGAAGTTAGAAGGAGGGNAAGACAGACCTCTCTGCAAGTCTCTTAACTTCAGGGTTCTGGTAACTGCTGTGTGCTGCATCACCTCGAAGGCAAGGATTTCAACGTGTGGCTTTTGAAAGGACAGAACTTTTAGTCCATTGCACCTACCAACAGGATGAAAATTTCTCTCTTCCACATGCACTCTCCAGTACTTTACTTTATTAAACCTTTTAATCTTTGCCAATCTGAAATGTGAGAAACATTACTATGTTAATTTTTATTTCTTTGATTATGAGCGATATTGGACATGTGTTATATGTTTATTCAGCCATTTGTATTTCTTTTCCTGGAAAGTCTCTAGTCACAGCCTTTGCTCCGATGGATTAAAATGCTTATTTCAAGACAAAGAACAAAGAGTAGGATCTACAGTAAAAAAGAAAAAAAGTAATTAACCTGAGAGTGTTCTTGATTTTACCCTAATAGATGTCTTTTTGAAAAAAAATAATTATTGTGACATATTTGATCATACATATCTGTGGGGTATGGAGCTGAATATCAATACCCATGTGCAATCCGTGATGCTCAAATCAGGATAATTACTATATTCAACAATATGCAATGTTGTCATTTTTTGTGGCCCTTTACCAATACCTCCTTTACTCCCCTTCCTCCCACTTTTCCACCTCTGGTAACCTCAATTCTCCTTTTGAAAGTTCAATGTATTGTTATTGTCCTACCTTTTTTTATTATTATTCATATGTTTATTAGGTAGCTCACACTTATAAGTGAGTAGGACGTGCAGTATTTCTCTTTCTGTGCCCGGCTTATTTCACTTAACACAATTTTCTCTAATTTCATCCATGTTGCTGTGAAAGGCCATCTTTCATTCTTTCTTATGGAAGAATAGTATTCCATTGTGTAAATATATCACATTTTCCTTATCCAGTTGTCTGACAAAGGATATTTAGGCTGGTTCCAACTCTGGGCTATTGTAAATAGAGCTGAGATAAACATGGGGGTGCAGGAATCTCTATGACATGATGATTTACATTCCTTTAGGTATATACCCAGCAGTAGGATTGATGGACCATATGGCAGTCTTAAAGTCGGGCCGGCCCGGTGGCGCAGTGCTACAGTGCGCCGCTTGGGAGTGCGGTGGCGCTCCCGCC
>NW_007735675.1:81393-88573 GCF_000696425.1 Galeopterus variegatus
GTTGCGATCCGTTGCCGGACACGAAAAAAGACAAAAAGGAAAAAAAAAAAAAAGCCTTAAAGTCAAATACGAATCCATTTGTATTAGTCTGTTTACGTTAGTTATAACACATTACCTGGAACTGGGTAATTTATAAAGAAAATTATATTTATTGCTTACAGTTTCTAAGGCTGGGAACCCAAAAGTCCATCTGGTGGTGGTGACAGTGACCCAGGGGTCTCACATTGCACGATGGTAGAAGCAGAGAGAGCAGGCAGAGAAAGAGAGACAGACTCTCCTCTTCTTTTAAAGCCCTCAGAACCATAACCCTGACCACCATTTTTAATCCATTTGCTGCTGCATGATCCTACAATTCAATCACCTCTTCCATGCTCTGCCTTTCAATTACCATAATAGGATTTCCCACCTTCTTAACAATCACAGTGGGGGCTAAGTTTCTAACACATAAAACTTGAGGGACAGAATTCAAGCTTCAAGGAGTTTGGGCGGGACATAATTCAATGCACTATGCCATTGTACTTTTCCTTCAGGCTTCTAAGTTGTGTGTTTCTAAATTTAACATGATTGGAGTTCCAGGACTGGGAGTCATAGTACATATGCCCTCTGGTTGGTAGAGATTGCTTTGCTTCCGCTCAGATTGTGTAATGACCTCATCTTTAAATAGTAATCTAAGTTTTATGTTCTCTTGTTTGCATCAGGCTTCAGAGGATTTCTTGCATTTCTCGACCTTCTTGGCTCTTCTGAAGTGAGNTCTGGGTAAGTTTGAATTGTACTCGGTTTTCATGTGAAGTTAGTAATATACTGGAGCACAAGGGATAATATCATGTTTCTACTAATGCTTAGAGCTTGATTGGAAGAAAAAAATACAGTTCAGGGCAACGTGTTAGGAGGAGCTTAAGAAGACCTGATTGGCGGTGTATTTATTATATTCTGGTAAAAAAAATTAAATGTTACATACATTTATAATGTGTTATGGTTTCTCTATTTTTTCCTTGAGAATTTCAATCCAGAGTTACTGACTGTTGTACCTTACTGGTTCTATTAGAAATGTTACTGTTTTTCATACAGGGCTGGATTTGACCATTTTGGGCTGGGTGGTGGTGTCTTCTTCAGTGGGAAAAGAAGAATAAGATCTGAAATTAGTTGGATACCTACGATGGACTAATGAGTAACTGTGTATTTATAGTCAGGGTTTTCCATTTAAATGTTTTCAATGACTCTCTGAGATAAGAAATACCATCCCAATGTTTTTTGTATGTTTGTTTGTTGTTGTTATTGTTTTACATTTAAGCAACATTCTCAGGATCACATGGATAATATGGTGATAGATTTGAACCAAAGTCTCTGACTTCAAACTTCATGTTATTCCCAGTATACCAGTGCTTTTCAGACTGTGTGTGATACAAGACAAGTTTTTTTTGCTTTATGTTTTTTCCTGTCATCGACCAATACATGGTTCAACTCTGAATAATTAGTATGCGGTTCACACCGTATGGAACTCATCACGCAAGTTCAACAACGCCAGAACTGGTCTAGAGTTCTGGTCTCATCCTTTTCAATGAGAAAGGTCCACTGACCACAGGCTTAGCAATCATGAGAATGTCATATTGCTAGGAAAGTTTTAAAAGCATATAATTTTTGTACTTACTACATTGTGGTAACAAATAACTTGCAGAACAGCCCTGGGCTGCAGACCACACTCGGGGTTGCACCGCCCTGGAAAAACATTCCTGAAGCCTGTTTTATCATCAGTGTAAAAATCTACACGTTTTTACTAAATTAAAAATATAGAAGTGAGAATTCTGCCTTTCTGGTAGAGTAAACCTAATACAAAACAGTCATTCAAAGCTTTTGTGGGAAAAAATGATTCCCTGAGGAGAGTGTTTGATGAGTAATAAACCTAGAAAATCGTTGCTTGTTCTACATTAAGCAGAGGAAAACTAATTTCACAGTTTTTTTGTAGCTGAATGTTTGGTATTTGTTATCTTTATTCTAATTCTGTGCTGTGGATATTTAATCTTTCCTGTGGAAAATCACTTTTTATTTAATGAGACATTTTGCTCTGTCCGTTAGTAAATAAAGCAACCATACGGTGGTTCCATTTTACATCTGATTTCCTACTTGGGCTGATCTGCCAGTTTGCATGGCTTCATTATCTTCCCAAATTATCTTGCCAAGATACCTCACAGGGTATTTCTTATGGAAGCCATATGAAACCTTTAATCATTCAGCAATGTTGTCACTATCACACTTTTCCCAAATGCACTTATTTCGAGGACATTCTCCCATGAAGAATATAAAAAAACAAAAACAAAAAAACACTCTAGTATCAGCATAAGTGGTATAAGAATCTTCTCTAGGTATTTACATAAATGCCTTTAATTAATAAGAAATATGTTTTAATATTTATTTTCCAAGTTGTTTCTTTTCAATATGTTCTTACCTAAGCAATATGCATATATGGCAATGTGTTCCCACTTTAAAAGTTAATTTATTTTGTAACTAAAACAATATACATTTCCTTTTTGTGTGTTTGTTCTTCTGCTGGTGAGAACCAAAGAGAAGCATTCTGTAAAATAGCATTTACATTTATGAAGATCATATCTAACTTCCCTAAAGAGTATATTTATTGCTCTTTTTGGCAATTGCCAGAGCCATTAATTTTTATCCATTATGAAATTCTGGATTTGAAAGATCAGGATACATTAAACCTATTGTTTTGGAGGGGACAGTAATCAAATATTTTGAATTTACCTAAATTATCATTTGGACTGGTATAAGCTTGAAAAGAAATAAAGAAAAATGTCTGAAAAAGATCATCTACTTGGTTAAATGACAGGGGAAAAAGCACCAAAATACAAATAAATAAAAAATATCCAACACTAACCTAAATTATCATTTGGACTGGTATAAGCTTGAAAAGAAATAAAGAAAAATGTCTGAAAAAAATCATCTACTTGGTTAAATGACAGGGGAAAAAGCACCAAAATACAAATAAATAAAAAATATCCAACACTGACCCCATTCCTTATGCTCTGCATAAGAGAAGGGCTATGCTCTCTGTCCTATGTGGAATATAAGTTATTTTTGCAGTAGTCACTTTCTTAAATTGTTGGGAACCATTCCTCTTTGAGTGATTCTGTACAGCTAAGCAGAGTGCCAAAAGCTATTTACCATGGATTTCTACTGTTTGTATCTAACTTTAGGTCTGCATTAGTTTCCTGGGGCTGCAATGACAAAGTATCACAAACGGGGTGGTTTAAAACACCAGGCATTTATTCTTTCACAGTTCTGGAGGCAAGAAATCTGAAATTAAGGTGCCGTAGGGTCATGCTCACTGTGAAACCTGCGGGGACAATCCCTCTTTCCTTCTTCTCAGCTACTCATGGTTTGCTGCCAATCTTTGGTGTACCTTTGCTTGCAGCTACTCTAATCTCTGACTTCATCGTCATATACCGTTTCCCCTGTGTCTGTCTTCACATGACCATCTTCTGAGGATGTCAGTCATATTGGATTAGAGGCTCATCCTACCACAGTATGAATTTATCTTAACCAATTACATCTGGAATGACACTATTTCCAAATAGAGTCACATTCTGAGGTACTAGAGGTTAAAATTTCAACACATCTTTTTTGTGGAGATACAATTCAACCCATAACAGGGCTTCATTGATAATTAGTAATTTTAGGTGAATATTCTGGCTAAAGCAATGGTTTCCACTGTTAAACAAGTATTTGTTAAAGACTGTCGAATTTCCTGTATGCTGTATATTCATTCTCTTTCTCTCTCTCTCTCTCATTCATTACAGCATTACTGATCTACATCATAAATAGCCTTGATGAAGCTTGGGTGAGTTTTCCATGGGGGTTGGGGGTTGGGGTAGAAATTTCACTTCACATTGTCTATGACCTGAGAACTATGCTGGCCACATTCATTATCCTACTTTATTCTTACAAAAACATAGAGGCTAGTATAATAATCAAGTTCTATAGATGAGGAAAACATGAGTTAGATATAGTAAATTAACTTGCCCTGAAGAATTATATGGATGAATTTGTATCCAAACTGTACCATGCAACCTTCTAGATTTCTGGGACCAGGGAGAAAGGAAGGAGAGGAGTCAAAGAAAATGCACATGGCATAATAGTTTCTTCGCAACAAAGTTTGCAGTGTTATAATCTGCTAAAGGTAGTAATTTCATGGCTTACCCAGTGTTGCCCAGAACACAATAAATGGCACATTTTCTTAATTTATCATTGGAATATATTGGTAACTTCTGTTTACATAGCAGTAAAGTACTTTCACTTAACTTCTAATGTCAGAATTGAATGAGGTTAATTGAAGGTCCAGAGCACAGATGAAAAATTAGAAACTTAAACATCAAAAACCTTTAACCCACCCAAAGTCATGAGTATATACCGTAATCAGTGATGAGATAATGATTACAGTGTAATTACAACTGTGTACTCGTAATTATTTCAACAAGCCCTATTGACCGTCTAATCAGAAACCATCAGTATGTCAGAGGTGGGTTGTCCTGCATGGTAAGCCAGCTGATGCCACAATCAGTAGCTGCTGTTGTGGTTGTAGTAACAGATCACCACAGCATTTGATCTCCAAACACTCTGGCTTCCACCTGGCTTCATTGCTTGTCACATGCATATATGAATGCCACCACATACTCTGGATTACCCACTTCCATTTCTCCACAGCAAAATGGTTATCAGTGCATTTGTCAAATACTCGTATATGAGTAACCCCATCCCAGTATCTTACTTAAGAGTCTGTTTCTCAGAGTCACTGCCAAAGTTCATGTGTTGGATGCTTGATTCTCAATGCAGCGGTGTTGGGAGGTGGGAATTAATGACAGGTATCTGAGTACTGGGGGCACCACCCCTTGTGAATGGATTAATGCTGTTTTTTCAGGAGTGAGTTCATTATTGTGGGGGTGAGATTGTTATGTGGGAGTGACTTCCTTATAAAAGGGTAGGCTCAACAACCTCCCACTCCCCTGTCCTTCCCCCTTCCACCATGGGGTGATGCTGGCGTCTTGATCTTGGACTTTGCAGCCTTTAGAATCATGATGATAAATTTCTACTTATTATAAGTTACCACATCTGTGGCATTCTGTTACAGCAGCAAAAAATGAACTAAGATGGTATATTTGTCATTATTCTAGCAGGAAACAGCATATTTAAGAAGGTAATTTAAGAAAGCTATTTGTAAAGCTGTGAGCAGGCTGTGGGGAAAGCACAAGGTATAGTGCAGTACCCCAGGACTAGAAAGAATGGAATATAGTGACCACTCCTAGGCTTTAAAGAACAAAGGCAAGGGACAATTAATAGAACATGGAATGCACAGTTGTGTGTAGAAGGCCATAACAGATTCTGTGATCTTCAGTTAAGGGATGCAATAGTTCATGCAGAACCCAACAGGAGAGTAACACGAGAAATAAAACCATGTCCTTGCTCTCCTCTTCCCCTTCAACTTGCTGTTGGTCAAACCCAACCCATATCTGGAGGACAAGAGATGCAGCCCTCAGAGATCAACCACCCAGGGCACAGGACAGGGTAGGGAAAGACAGAAAGTAGATCTGCAGATACAAAAGAAGATATACAGTGCACACTTTCAACAAGGTAAAGTATATCCAGTGGTGCCAGTGGAAGTCAAGGACACAAAATCTATAGGAAAAGATTTGCTCTCTCTTTGTCAGATTTCCTTTAATCTTAAACCTTTACAACATCCACAGCATAGATTCCAAGTGATTAACAAGGTAAAGTATATCCAGTGGTGCCAGTGGAAGTCAAGGACACAAAATCTATAGGAAAACATTTGCTCTCTCTTTGTCAGATTTCCTTTAATCTTAAACCTTTACAACATCCACAGCATAGATTCCAAGTGATTCTGATAAAACTACCCTTCAACTCTTCCCTTTATTACACCAACATGGCCTCAGAAAGTTTGAAGGTAGGCCATGGGGGTAGCACGTATCCAGTAATGCTTATAAATATTCACGAGATACAAAGCTGATTGTCACCACTCGTGCCCAAGATGTGATGGCCAGATCCATACTGGCAGCATGCCTGTTACTACAAATTGCAATTATACCCATGTCCCCCACCCAATTATACTCAGCCTCCCTCCCGATCCCCTTTTCCCCCACTCCACTTTGTATCCCTAGGTGAGCTCTCTCCCTCTGCAAGTACAACACACCACTGTGGTCTTTCTTTCCTTCCTTCTTTCTCTNTTATTTCACTCAACTTAAGTTTCTCCAAGATCATGCATGTTGTTGGAAATGGGAGCATTTCATTCTTTTTTATGGAAGACTAGTATTCTGTGGTGTATATATACCACAGTTTCCTTATCCAAACATCCATTGATGGACGTTTAGGTTGGTTCAGTGTCTTGGCTTTGTAAATAGAGCTGTGATAAACATTAGAGTGCAGGTATCCCTTTGACATGATGATTTCCATTCCTTTGGGTGTATACCTCGAAGAGGGATTGCTGGATCATATGGAAGGTCAACCTGTAGTTGTTTGAGAAACCTCCATACTGTTTTCCATAGTGCTTGTACTAATTTACAGTCCCATCAACAGTGCAAGAGCATTTCCTTCTCTCCACACCCTCGTCAGAATTTGTTATTCTCTGTCTTTTTGATTATAGCCAATTTAACTGGGTGAGGTGATATCTCAATATGGTTTTAATTTAATTTAATTTAATCCTAAGCAAAGAAATTAAAGATGGATGCATAACACTACCTGGCTTCAAATTATACTATGAAGCTATAGTAACCAAAACAGCTTGGCACTGTCATAAAAATAGACACTTGGACCAGTGGAGCAGAATAGAGAACCCAGAAATCACCCCTCAGGCTTATAGCCATCTAATATTTGACAAAGGCAACAAAAACCTACATTGGGGAAGAGACCGCCTCTTCAATGAAGTGGTGCTGGGAAAACTAGAAATCCATATGCAGAAGAAAGAAACTAGAAATGAATCTCTCACCATATAGTAAGGTCAACTCTAAATGGATTAAAGACTTAAGTATAAGACCTAAAACTGTAAAAATACTGAGGGAAAATATAGATGAAACACTTCAGGAACTAAGACTGGGCAGAAACATTATGAACATGAGCCCAAAAGCACAGGCAACAAAAGAAAAAATAAACAAATGGGACT
>NW_007735675.1:89139-95150 GCF_000696425.1 Galeopterus variegatus
ACAAAGGATTAATATCCATAATATACAAGGAATGCAAGCAATTAAACAGTAAAAAACAAAAACAAAACAAACAAAAAAAAAACAACAAAGGATTAATATCCATAATATACAAGGAATGCAAGCAATTAAACAGTAAAAAACAAAACAAACAAAAAAAAAATAACCTAATTAAAAACTGGGCAAAGGAGCTGAATAGACATTTTTTCAGAGCAGCTTTTAAAGAGTTCCTCAAAGATGTTAGTGCTCCTGCTAAACTTTGCAACTCATCTTCTGGCCTCCCTTTCCCCCTAGGAATTTTTATCTGGTATCAACAAATTGACTACCAGATCAACCCCAAGAAAGTGATGATTCACTTTTGACTGAGTCCAGCAGCACTAATCATATTGGCCTGATATTCCTATTTTTCTTAGTCATGCAAGTGGTCATACGCTTTCATCCAGACCCTCCACCACTATAGTTTTGTAGAGATACTGTTCTGGCACACTTTTCATCCCTTTGAAGCTAAGCAACACCTTTCCACATGCCTGCTGGGACCTCTGGTTTGTCATCAGCAGAAGTCCTTGGATCTATTACTTAAAAGCCTTTTAAGAGATGATTTGGTTTTCTCATATTTCAATTCTATTTCAGGACCCAGGGGTGAAAGTTGATATACTTCATAATACTAGCTTGTATTTCCAGACTATTCTTTATTTTTCTACCCCTCCCAAACCACTCAGAAGCATCTGCCATCAGGTGTTCCTCACTGATAGTATCAGCTGTCCGTCACTAATACAGATGTAAATCAACTTCGGTGTCACCCCACTGATAGCCCTAGTATATAGCTTGCTGTCCTTACGTCTACACTACAACTGTTGTTGTTTCTGACTTCAATATTTAATACTTTGGCCTCTTTGTACTTAACCGTCTCAGTTCCAATTGTCTTTTCTCACCATAATATCCAGAGTTTCAATCATTGATCACTACATCATCTTAAACATGTTAATAATGCCAATTTTAAGTTTCTTGCTCTTCCATTAACCTTTCTATATGTCCAGCTCATTTTCTCTAATGTTTCTATTCCACAATTATTCAACTCCACTAGGACTTTTAGTCCACTAATCTACTGTGCCAGCTCCATTGAAATTTTTACACCCTTCTTTATCCAGCTTAGAATCGATATCCCACTATAATGACCCCGTGCACGTACTCTCAACTCCCTTGCCCCTCTACCCTCCCATTGTACTTCCCCAGCATAATCTTTAAACTGATTGGACACAAGTTTTTGTATTCACACTATGCCTCCATCCAAACGTCTAAATATGACTAGAGTAGAATACACAGGCATTCTGATAGGTAGAACTTTAAATTTATGATTACACATGTTAAGTAGATTCTCAGCATTGCCGAGAAATTCTACCATATTATCTTAGTGAAATGTCTTTCTCATCCTGGAAAACTGCTTTATATCTTCTACCCTCAGACCTCCAATACCCTGCCAACCAAAGACCCCAAATAGCTAAAGCAATCGTGAGCAAATAAATAAATAAATAAATAAATCTGGAGGCATAGCACTTACATGACTTCAAATTACACGCCCCCTCTCTTTCTGAACATCAGATGATGCCTTTGGATGATTTAAATAAAATATTGAAGCAATCAGAAGAGAATGCCCCTATTCTTCTCTCACTAAATCAAAGTCGACCAGCAATTGCACTTATATATTCTGCTTTCCATCTTCTTAATAGTTCTTAAAGTGTCCCTGATGCTTTCTAAGTCCAATTCCTCCATCTGTGCATTAAATTCCATGTGTACTTGCCTTCTCAAAAACATTGCCCTTCTCTTCTGCATTGTAAATGTTTCCTTCTTTATTGGACTCTAAAATAAACAAATTCTTTCCTGGATTTCTTACCTCCCTTCAACTACTACTCCTCTTTGTTACTTTTTGAGTGAAATACACATGGTCCCCTATTGACAATGCCTAGACTTAGGAACTTTGACTTTACGATGTTGTAAAAGCCATAGATATTCAGTATGCTCCTCCACTCATGATGGATTTATCTAGCCATAACCCCATTGTAAGTCATGGAGCATCTGTACCTCAAAAAAAGTTGTCCAGAATTGCTGTCTCTATTTCCTCATGTCCCTTTCCCTTCTGAATTTATATGAACCAATCTGTCTCCCATATCTCTCTACTTAAACTTTACTTATCCAGATCAGCACTCTCTGCAATGGTAAGTAAAATCATCATTTCATAATCTCCATCATATATAATTTCTCATCCACATTTGATCTTAATCTTAACATTATTTTTACTTTTTGGCTTCTGGGGCAACAGACTCTGCTACTTCTTGGGTTCCTCTTCTTCCTTTGATTTCTTCATGTTGCATTCCCACAAGATTCTGTCCTTAGACATCATCTCTTATCTATCTACATTTATTTCTTAGATCATTTCATCCATTCAGATGGCTTTAAACACTGTGAATTAACTGGTGATTCTTAAATACCCATTTCCAACCTGGATCTCTACCCTGTGCGTCCAAAACAGAACTGCTGATTTCTTGCTATCCACCCCCAAACCTGCTCCCTACCTTAGAAAACAGTGCCATATTCACGTAGTTGACCAGGACAAATTCTTCCTTTTCTCCTAGAATCCTTATCTAAACCATTAGCATTTCCTCTTAGTTGTTGATTAAAAATTTCCCAGATGTGGCCATTTATTGACACCAATTATGGCCTTCAACTAGTAAGATTCGCCATCTGCATTATAGAAGTAGGTAGTTGTAGTGGATTGAATTATGTCCCCCCGAAACTCCTTGCAGCTTGAGTTGTGTCCTCCAAGTTTTGTGTACTAAGAACTTAGCCCTCACTGTGATTTTAAAGAGGGTGGGAAATCCTATTATGTTAATTGTAAGGTGGAGCCTTGAAGAGGTGTTTGGATTGTAGGATCGTGCAGTAGTGAATGAATTAAAAATGGTGGTCACGGGCATGGTTCTGAGGACTTTAAAAGAAGAGGAGAGTCTGTCTTTCTCTTCTTCTCTCTGCTCTCTCTGCTTCCACCACCTTGCAATGTGAGACCCCTGGGTCACTGTCACCACCACCAAATGGACTTTGGACTTCTCAGCCTCAGAAACTGTAAGCAATAAACGTAATTTTTCTTTATAAATCACCCAGTTTCAGGTATTCTGTTATAGCAACACAAAACTGGCTACTGCAGTAGTTTACAGATTTTCCTGTTTTTGCTTCTTATTCACTCTACTCTCCACTCAGCAGCCAGAGTAATCTTAAAACATCTATCAGATCTTGCCACATTTCTACACAAACTTTCTGAGTATTTTCCATCATAGTCACATTAACATTTAAATACCTTACCATACTGTCCAATCTCACCTTCCACCCCTCTCCCCAAGCTCATGGTGTTCTTTAGAAGTTTGGCTGTGCACGTACACACAAACTTTCCCCTGCCTCACAGTCTTTGGCTTGCCATTTTCCTTCTTGGAAATATTTTTTCTTAGGTATGTACTTGACTTGCTTCCTCCTATTACCCAGAAATATTACTCTCAGCGAGACCTTGCCAAACCACCCCATCTAAAATAGAACCATCTTCTCAATTTATAAAAATTACAATCAAGATCATTTTTATGTCCTCAACCTAGAGGAGTAATGATGCTCAATTCTAAATACCCCATGGATGGTAACATAAAACCAAGTAAGCAACAAGGATGATGACGTTGAAGTGGAATAATAATTCTTTTTCTGAGGAGGTGAAATCAATTTTACATCTAACTTGTCATACACAGTCCCACATGAACAACTACAGGGTATGCATTACGATTATCTACATACTCATATAAATCATAATAATTATAAAAATCAGGATTGTGCTATGCATTTTATTGAAACAAATTTGTATATGAGGTAGAAGATGATAATCCTGTGACACTGAATCTATGTTATCATTGATTTGAATTTTGCTTTTATAAGTCCAAGGCATGCTCAAAAGGAATAGAATATTTCTTTCGGGGTCTTAGTTTTACTTCCAAAGGCAATCAAAGTACTGATGCATTTATGAATGGATTAGAAGTAGGAAGCATCAATCACTGTCAGAATCTTATCAACAGAAAAACTAATTCCCCCAAAACATATTGTTGTTGAAATACTATTAGAATTGAGTCTTATATCAAAATAGCAGACATGAAAAATATGTCCATTTTTGAAACTGTTGAAAACACATGCAGCATGTCTTACTCTGCAATTGCAGTAAAAATTGATTTGGCTGCTGGATACAAGGTTCACTTAATCTGGGGGTGCTTAGTGCAAAAATAATGAGGCTATTACTTTTTTAGCTTGACTCCAATCCAATAAAGAGGGTATTGTCTTCTACTGTCAGATGTCTCATTATTAGGTCACCAACATTTTCAAAAAGTTTCTGCATGAAGATGAGGTTAAAGCAATTCACACAGAGCCACAAAACTTTCCAGTTTCACTGTAAGAGGGTCAGTAAGGAAAGTTTATCAGAAGCATTTTCTTCCCCTTTTGATGCCAATTTTCTCACTTTCTGACTCTACCTAGTCCTATTTATTACAATAGAAATAAACCTGCCCTTACAAAGTAAAAATAAAAATACGCACAACCCACGTTAAATGTCCATGAGTGTAAAACATGGGAAATAGATTTTGGAAAAGTAATGTCCTTGTAATTTCAGTCTAAGGAAATGAAGAATGCCTAGCAGGTAATAATATGAATCCTCCTGTATTTCAGGAAAAGTAATCTAGCACAAATCTACAAGACAGAACTTGGTTAAATCCATTCTGCTTGTTTTTTTTTTTTTTGAGTTATAGATTTCGATTTTTCACCTTTTGAGTTTACAGGTTATTACTGTAATAAGGGGCTCTCCGTGCTATGGTTTTCCATTCTGTTCTTTACTTCAGCCAGAAAATGCTGGGCATATGAGGTGTACTCAACAATAATTTGCAAATGACCTTATATTTCATCACCCAAATAAGTTTCAGCAACAAAAGTCAATCAGGTAGATCAATATTTCTACAAATGCTGTTTGCGAAGCATTAGCAAATCATTAGGACATTTTAGATAGTACAGTGCCCAACTATTTTTGCTTTGTTTTAGAAATATTTACTTATTTTAAAAATGTAAAAATTTCATTTTATGGATACTAAATTTATGTTTATTTATGAAATATAAAAAGCGAGTCATCTAAAAGAGATGAAAGTTTATTAAAAATTACAGTAGTGTGCATAAATGGCACAAATATAAAGCACCCTCCCTCTCTCTTCTTTATTTTTGGCCAGTGTTGAATTACATTAAATTGACTCACTTTTTAGGCATTTGGTGAGCTCCTAATAGTTGTAAATTATTGAGCTAAGTGCAAAGCTAAGTACAAGACTGAACTTGCACTGAAGGAGTTCAGAGTCTAGGATAGAAAAAGAGGTACATACTTGAATATATCAAGAGTCACAAGAGATGTACAAACACAGCTCTCTGATACTTTAGAAGAACTGGAAATCACATCCAATTGGAGGATATGAAGAAAGGCTTTATGGGGGAGGAAGCAATAAAGGCAAACTTGAAACAGATTTTCACCATCTGGGATGAGATGGGAAAGTCATACTCCAGGCATCAAAAGGCATAAACAAAGCACTTAGAGTCATTCTCAAAGAGGGGAAAGTCATCTCTAAATACCATAGTGGAGTCAATGTGAGATTAAATGTAGTTGTATTTCCAAAGAGAACCAAAGAAATGACACTTCACATTTTAGAATGAAATTTTTATTAACTTAGATTTTGCACAGATGTTATTTTACTTATTTGAGATCTCATTTTTGACTATAGAGATATTTTTTAACATGAATAACTCATTTGAAATCTATACTTGGAAATGTCATATTTCCTGAGACTCAACAAGGATTTACTATACTTTTAAAGTTCAGTTTCTAGGGGAAAGGGTTTTTATATATAAAAATTAATCCCCTGACATACCATACAAAGTCAAAATCCTTTATCACTCATGAAATTTGT
>NW_007735675.1:95527-97029 GCF_000696425.1 Galeopterus variegatus
TTTAATCTGTTTGTAATGATCTCTTATTAAAGTGATACACTGGATTTCTGAGGGTATAGATATTCAAGAAAAATGTGTTGATGAAGTGAAATTCCCCTGGGATTGTTTCTACTTTGATACCCCACCAAGAGCTGAAGTCAACAGGTGGTGATGCTGTCATTTGTTCCACAAAACCTGGAATACTGATTAGAATTGGTAGATTCAAAATAATCCTCTTACTGCTAGCTATCCTGAGAACACAATCTTACCCATATACTGTAATTTGAAATGCATTCATTCTTGTCAATGTTAATCAGAGTTCCAAGTAACTTGTGCAAATTACTGTACACACTATTTTTCTTTTACAGATTCCTAATATAGATTAACTTATTGAAAATTTCTGAAGTATATTATATCATTATTTATTTCACATATTTATTATCATTCTCTCTATTCCAAATACAGTTTATAGGTGTTTTTGTTGTTTGTTTTGTGTTTTTTGGTTTGGGTCTCTCATTCATTAAACCGGTTCATGAAGGGCACTAGTAACACATTTAATTGGTTAGATTTTTACTAATCAAAAGACTTAGAAACCAGTCAAGAGGAAAAATAACTGATAAAAATTAAGTGTAAAAGTAGGTATTTGTTTTGAGGATATGCATCTCTTAAATAATCTTTAAGCTCTGTCAAAAACAGAACAAGATTAAGACAAAATCTATCTTAGAAATCCAGGAAGGATCATAGGTAATAGAAAGGCAAATAAAGTGACCATGGAAATGTTATAATTGAGAATTGTTTAAAATAATATTGCATAATTTTCTACTTTGTGTAAGTAAGGAAGAAAAATAAAAATATACGTATTTGTTTTCCCTCATATCTGAAAAAGAAAAACGTAAAATATGCACATATAACTAATATAACTTTTACTTGCAGGGAGTAAGGAGCACAGTGAAAAGGGACAAGGGTTGATGCAAGACTTCTTGAAGAATAGAATTCATAGTACTTTGATTTTTAAATTACATAAATGTTTCAAATTAAACTTTAAAAAATGCTGTTGCATTATTTATTTTATTTTATTTTATTTTTATTTTGTGGCTGGCCGGTACAGGGATCCTAACCCATGTCCTTGGGGTTATAAGACTGTATTCTAACCAACTGAGCTAACTGGCCAACCTGCTGTTGTATTTTGAAATGCAAATAAGAGTTTTCCTAATCGCTCAGAAGAGATTTTAAAATTGAAATATCTGATGATGTATCAATTTTCAGAATGTCTCCATCATGGCATGAGAACAATATATAAAGAGAGGGAAAGGAGAGAGAAGAAACTGTCACAGTGTTTATTTGTGGAGCAAATATTACTAATTTGTAGAGAATGAAAACATACATTTTTGTTGATATATGAGAGTTTGCAGTCATTCACTGAGAATGGACAGTCACATGCAACCACAGTAGAGAGACCACATAAGAGCAGAAAACAGATAATACAATAAATAAAGACAGAAGACCGATGGAAATTATTCTCC
>NW_007735675.1:97536-99290 GCF_000696425.1 Galeopterus variegatus
AGAGAAGAAACTGTCACAGTGTTTATTTGTGGAGCAAATATTACTAATTTGTAGAGAATGAGAACATACATTTTTGTTGATATATGAGAGTTTGCAGTCATTCACTGAGAATGGACAGTCACATGCAACCACAGTAGAGAGACCACGTAAGAGCAGAAAACAGATAATACAATAAATAAAGACAGAAGACCGATGGAAATTATTCTCCTTCAAACATTTGAGCAGTTAAATTTCTGAACTGATATAGCCTTTAATGAGTCTGATGTAAAAAATGAACCTTCTTTCAAGGGGACAAAAATGTACATATACACGTACACAAAATTGTGCATACAACTTACAAGTGAACACTACAGCCCCTGTTTCTCAGTGGACAAGTCCCTATGTATAAATAAGATGCTCTCAGCTAAAGAGACCTTGGATAAAATCCCAGCTCTTCCACTGATGACTAAGTAACCTCAGATAAGTTACTTAAGTTCTCCAAGCCTCACTTTTCTCATCTGCAAAATGGAGTTATTGATTTCTATGTTACTAGCATAGGACATATTGAAGACATATTAAATATTATTATTGTTAATATAATATGATGGCCGTCAAAACAAGATAAGGGATTCCTCAGCTGAGTGAAGAGATAGTTTGCCAGATCTTATCAGGGTAACTGATACGTCCTGTTTCAACAATTTGGGGACAAACTGGGATATTTTTACTCTTCAGAGGTAAGTTCTCTGAGTCATTTTGCTACCTCTCATAAATGTCTTTTCATCTTCCCACTCAGATATGACTCTTCCCATAATAATTTTAGGAAAACTAGAGAGAATCTTCAATCCAATGGTGTCAGGCCTGGCCTCGCTTGTCTGAAGGAGAGGAAACTGTAGTGTGCACTCAGTCAGGGAAGGAATCCCGTGTTTGGGGGCTTTGTTTTTGTTATAGCCTCATGGAGTGGCTGATGTTTTACAGTCTAGTTAGATGCCTGAAGCAGATGCCAGCTTTAAGAGTCTGGCAGTAGTTTCTTTTTTTCTTTTCTTTTAACATTTCTTTATACATTTTTGTGGTATACAGTGTGTTGTTTCAATACACGGGTATACTGCACAATGATTAACTAAGGATAAATAGCATAGTTTTGAACACATTTCTAAGGGTGAAATGAACAGTTTGGGATGAGGACATTTGTTGAGGCAGTGCTATTTTGATTACTATAAGAAATACATGATTATATGAAATCATAATTTGTCTGTCGCTGGTACCTTCAAGATATGGAGTGTACTACCAAAGAACAGTGTGCTAAGCTGCCTTTTATTTGAAGGGGACAGAGGGAAAAAAATCATATCCCTATGAAATACTGCAAAGATTAATAAAGAAGCTGTCATCTCATAACTTTTAAACTGTCAGCAGATGTTTTACCTATTAAGATAATATCAGTTCTAATAGGGAAAGACTTAGAAAAAGCCCCCTTAGTTTAAAAGTCAGCCTTTGCATTCTTTGACCCACTTCGTATAATTATACAAAGAGAAAAGGAAAGTAAGTTTGTAAATCAAGCTCAGCATTGTCTGACAACTTGCTTCCTCTTTGTCACCCCTCTAGGAATTTCACTGTTGCTTCAGTCTCAACCCACCTCCCTGCTGGTTTTCAAAGAAGAACTAAGAATGATTGAATTCAGTACTTAATGGCTTCACTTGTGAGAGCAGCTGAATGGCCATGTACTTAACTTAAAGAACATGAGTAATAAACATAAAACATACTACCATTCATTTTCTGTT
>NW_007735675.1:99553-137338 GCF_000696425.1 Galeopterus variegatus
CAGTCTCAACCCACCTCCCTGCTGGTTTTCAAAGAAGAACTAAGAATGATTGAATTCAGTATTTAATGGCTTCACTTGTGAGAGCAGCTGAATGGCCATGTACTTAACTTAAAGAACATGAGTAATAAACATAAAACATACTACCATTCATTTTCTGTTCTGCCATACTATTCGTCTTCCAAAAAATAGTAAGGTTTGAGATTTAAATGACAAGTAACAAATTGATGACATGTACTCTTGACTAATTAGGTGAAGCCCTCATTCTGTATGGTTCTTGACCTTTAATAACCATAATATTATCAGCATAATACCAATATCATGATGGGATGCATTTAAAGTGTCCACTTCACTGCTACTCAATATAACAATTAAAAGGACAGGTCCTAATGACAAGAATGTTACTGTTTCAGTAATGAACGTATAAACCTTTCAACGGTGTTCATCGTCAGCTCTTCTGCTTTCTGAGAATGGCTTTTTAAAATATCAATTAACTTTTTCAAAACTTAGTAACCTCCCCATTCACTTTATTCAGTTAGTTCTGCATGGCAATAAGCACACCTCATGTTCTTTTCAGGATGGAATTCACAGATTTGCTTTACAGATTTGCTTTCTCACCCTCAAGGCAATGGCAGTCACTTTGAGATTACTGGATGTAGAGAGGAGGCACACTCTCAGTAAACTCTGATTCTGATCTTTTCCTTGAGATACTCAAAGCCATTTTAGCCCATTTCTTTTCCTTTTTTTTTTTTTTAACCATTTAAGGGTACAGAAAATTTGTTTTTTCCAATATTTCCAGCACCTAAGTTTTTAGAATATCTATGGCTTTTCATGTCTGCATGCATCCTGGACAATATTTTCTTAGTTCCTCACTTTCATGTAATACTTCGCTGAGTACATCCAACAGCAACTGATCCACACTACCCAGGTTTGGTTTTTCAACCTTCAATTTTATTAAAAGAAGAACACCTTCTGCCTTTTAGGTTACCACAAACAAAAGTTTTATCAAATGTTTTGCTACTGCATAACAGAAATCATCACCTTTTCCACCACCAATATCAGTTAGTTTCACTAGGCCAATGTTGTATATTTTAGATTTTGTTACCCTAGAACCCCACTTTGAGTACCAATGTCTTCTAATCAGGTTAGGTTAGACTAGGCTGAGATAACAACTCTGAAAATTCAGTGGCTAGGGCCGGCCCGGTGGTGCACTGGAGAGTGCGCCACTTGGGAGCGCGGTGGCGCTCCCGCTGAGGGTTCGGATCCCATGTGGAGACCGGTTCCCACTCACTGGCTGAGCGCGGTGCGGGCGCAACACCGAGGGTTGCGATCCCGTTGCTGGTCAGTAAAAAAGACAAAAAAAAGAAGAAAATTCAGTGGCTAAACACATTAACATGTTATTATGTGTCCTAGTCCATGCTGCTCTGTATCTGAACAGGTCAGTAGAGGACGCTACTCAAAGTCACTTAATTATTCAGGGTAAAACAAGCTTTGCCATGTCACAGTTGTGTTATCATTGGAAACTTTAGGCTTACCTGGGATTCTCAGCAGAAAAGCACAGATCACACTGAATTGGCATTGCTTTTCTGCAGCTCAGCCCATAAGTGACACATAAAAACACTTCTGCCCTTGGTTCTGTGTAACTGAAAGAGGGCTGAGATATGTCGGAGGGTACTTGACTGTTAATTGAGCTGCAAGTACCTGCCACACTGTAGTTAAAATGCCTTGATCAATGACTAAAACGTTTCCATTCAAGATTTCTTTGTCCTCTCTAGTTCTCATTAGGTGATTATAGCTCCTTCACTATTTCATTAACATTCTATCTGAATTTTCAAACTTCCTTATAAGCCCCTTATATCTAATCCAATATAGATTTAATACCTCTTTCTGACTAATGTCTAAATCTCATCACTCTGACCATTTTTTAAGTATTTTGATATCTATGGTTCTATTGAAAACAACTTTAAAAAGATAAAATATTAAACATATGCAGGTGAAGAAAATATGGAAGAATAAATTTTAAGCCTTGAAGCACTGAAATAACAACAGCAGGAATAAATCATACTCTTTGAAATATGAATACAAAGAATGTATGTTGAGAATGATCACTGATGTTTCATGTAAGTAATAGATTACAATGTTTTCTTAAAAGTTTTAAATGTTTGCCTGTCAAGTAAAAACATTGAAGTAAAAAAATTAAAAGTATAACCCCATCTGCAATACATACATAATTTATAATTATTACATACTTATATATTACAGTAATGGTCATGCTCTAAATGATACAGATATGATTTACAAACCAATCTGATCCTGGGAAACGAGTCTTAACCTGAAAGGAAAAGGCAGTCGAGATAAAACTGCTCACAGCTGAAAGATGATTTTGAATCTATTGCTCAGATTCAATATTTCAGGTATCTACATGAGAGGAGCACAGTATAAGATTTAATATTCAGCAGCTCTGAAGAATAAAGTTCTCAATGATAAAATATCCTAGTTAATATGTTCACTGTGGACATCATGAGTGGAATACCAGTTTTCAAAGACTTGGGATATGATATAATCTATTTTTCATTTAAAAAATATAAAATAATTTTGTATTTCTTTGTTGATTCAGAAGACATAAGTATCTCCCAGAATACATGTAATAATCTTTAGTTGTCATTGTTCTGAAGATTTAGAAAAATGCTGTTTAACAGATATTTTTAGCTAATAAAAGGATCATTGTTTTTAGAATAATTCAGCATCTTTGAAGAATAAAGTTCTCTGAATGATCAAATATTCTGGTTAATAAGCCACAGCTCACATTCTAATCCTGTCTCTTAACTTGCTAAATATCCTAAGTCATTTATTCTCTCTGAATTTTAATACAAAGCTATTTCCAAAGATTATTTGAAATATTCTTTGATCAAGTGAATCACAGGGTTATAGCAAAGTAATATTTAGATTGTTCACTTTTTAATAATTTATTTTGGGTTGTTCTACTTAAAGTCTGCTTAGTCAAACTACCCTGGATTATTTTCTTGGACAAGGAAGTCAAGTTTAGCAGATTAATTCAGGGGATCTGAGTCTGTTGAAACTTATCACGTTCAAGGTCAACTATATTCTGACTTTTCTATTATCTCCCAGTACTCATCTAAATGCTCTTTTAACTAGAGGAAATGAGACAGACTTTTATTTTTAATACCTCTGTGCTGTTTCAAGTTCACATCTTTGTTTTTCAGGTACTTCCCTTCAACTGGATTTTCTCCGTTCCTTCCCTAGTCTTTTCCACCTCGTGCAGTGCTACATATCTTTCAAGGCCTATCTCTAGGTCCCTCAAGATCTTGCTCCGAATTGCTCATGTTGGATTGCTGAATGCATGCATGTTCCAAGTCGTGTCAGGGTGTGAAATAGCAAGATGAACAAGACAAGGTCCCTGCATAAGGAAACCTCAGATGTAGTAGAGGAGACCTACACGGCAGTAACTTCAATATGAAGTGGTAATTCTACTGGTAGAAGTGTGCAAAGCATGTTATCCGTTACCTATTTGAACCCCTGAAGCATGTTGTCAATAAGTCTTTTTCAGCAATAATCTTACTTAGCAGTAAAGTACAGTGGAAAGAAAAACATAACTGAACTGAAACTTAATCCAAGATTTTTCACTTACTTGTGACATTGAGGCAAGTACTTAACTAGTTAACTCTCTTAATGTTTAGTGTTTTTAAAATTATCAGTTGTGGTAAAATACACACAATGTAAAACTTACCATCTTAATCACTTTAAGTGAACAGTTCAATAGTGTTTGGAGCATTCACATTGCTGCAAAATCAGTCTCCAGAACTCTTTTTATCTTGCCATCTTAGAACTTTTTAGCATTAAAAATAACAGTTACAGGTTTTTCTGAGAATTAAATATCATATATAAAACACCTGATTTAGAACCTGGCACATGAACTATGATCAAATGGCAGCTATTTTTGTTTTTCTGTACTTCTTCTGTAATGAGATCATATGTTCTTTAAGTGGACCTACCCCAAATGTATATCTAATCTAAATCTTATATAGGGCTTTACCCAATGTATTTGTAACATGTGTCTTGTAGGTACTTAAATAGAGCAAATGAATATATAACTGTATAGGGAGAAAAACAGATGGATAAATAAAGGTAAGGATTTGAAGAATGCTAAAACCAGAAGTCCCAAACAGTTGCCAACAGAAGGAACCAATTAGAAATACATTAGAATGCAGGCATATTGGATTGATTTTGGTACTGAAGCACAGTGAATTAAAGAAAAAGTTCTGAAGCCAGGTCCTATTTTAGTTTTCTATCTCTCTCAAAACAAACACACACACAAATAAACAACATAATTAATCACAGAGTGAAGAGTTAACAAAGGTCAGGCAGTGAACTCAATATTCAAATGAAGGTGCATATTTCTAGAAAAACGTCATCCATAGCCTCTTCCTCACACAAGTTCTGTACTATCAAAAAAAAAAATTCATAATTTTGATCTTTTTTTTAACATTACTATTAAAATAATCTAAAAAGTATGTTAATAATCACTTCCATTTTCACTCTTTAGATTATCATTGAATATAAAAGAAACAGAAAACACAAGTAATTAATTCTTTCTCTCCCTTTTTAAATAATACCATTGAAATTAAAGCAAAGGGAAAAGGTTTTAGGAAAGCTCTTAGCTTAAAATGCTTCACAAAACTTTAAGTAAGACTTACACATGGGGACTATTCAGCTTCTGCCCAAATTATTTAATTGTATCTTGGGGCCTTAGTGTATTAAAAAATGTAACAAGGAGGTGGAGATGTATCATAAAATCTGTATTTTAAGGAAATCTCTAGCTCAGAGTAAATGAAGGGAACAGGGAATCAATTACACTTGGGTAAGTAATTTGAATAAATGAAAATCCAAAGGGAAGTGCACCTATATTTGCTGGGATAAAGCTAAAAACCTACATATGAAAACGTTGGCACTTTTGACATCACTTTTTATGGAGATGTATGTATACGTTAGCATCATGACAATAGCTTAGTTGAAGGTGGGAAATAATGTATTATCAAACTTATGGGCCAGTTCATGCAAAATTGAAAGTTATCATGCTCTATGTATTTATTTTTTATTTACACCTCCGAAAATTTACAATCAAACATCGCTGGCAGTATCAGCACATACACACACACACACACACACACACACACCTGTGTATGTACATGCACATATACACACACGGTTTTATTTATGTATGTGTTTATTAATATTTGTGTATATATGTTCATGCTGGCAAAAACAGGATAATAATGCCTTTCTTACATTGTTCTTTTGAGGATTTAAAATGATCATATATATAAAGTGCTCAATAGAATTCATGAGAATTGACACAACGTCCATTAAAAAAAAAAACAAAAAAACTGGAGTGAATTGCAGCAACATACTGGAGAATATTATTGAGTTACAGCAGATGTGGGAATATTACTGTATTTGAGTTAAATTTAGCTCTGGGAACTCTGAAGACTAGGCCAAAGGAAAAATTATGAAGACTCACCTTGCTTTCCTTACCTACTAAAAGGAAGCTATGATATTGTAATAAAATAAGAAATATAATTTTGCTCTCTGTTCCCTGGTTCCTGGCACAGAGCTCCTAAAATCCTTGTAGATAGAGGTACTAGGAGAATCTTTTGATCTAATATTTTGTCTCTGACCCCAGGTTCCAGACACAGAGTTCCTAAGACCTTTGTAATTTTCTGAGTGATAAGACTGTCTGACACAGAGTTCCTAATTCTTTTGAAAGTTCCTGGGTGTTAGAAGTCTCTTTTATTCCAATGAGGTAACTTCTTGGTGGGATCCTGGACAGTCTCAGGAATGGGGCTGGTTGCCAGGGGAACCCAACCATATGATTAGAGGTATGGAACCTTCAGCCTTTTTCACCCTCTGGGGTGGAAAGAATAGTTGAGGGTAGAATTGCTTATCAATGGCCAATGATTTAATCAATCATGCTTATGTAATGAAGCCTCCGTAAAAACCTAAAAGGACTGGCTTTGGGAGAAAACATAAGAAAAACATTTCAGGACATAGGATTGTGCAAAGACTTTATGAATAAGACCCCCAAAGCATAAGCAACAAAATAAAAAATAACAAAATGGGATTATATCAAACTAAAAAGCTTCACGCAGCAAAGGAAGCAATCAATAGAGTGAAAAGACAATCTACTGAATCAGAGAATATATTTGCAAACCCTCCATGTGACAAGGGATTAATATCCAGAATACATAAGGAACTCAAACAACTTTACAGTAAAAAACCAAATAATTAAAAAGTGGGCAAAGGAGCTGAATAGGCATTTTTCAAAGGAAGACATACAAATAGCCAACAGGTACATGAATAAATGCTCAACATTATTAATCATCAGGGAAATGCAAATCAAAACCACACTGAGATATTTCACCCCAGCTAGACAGGCTATTATCAAAAATCTGAGAATAACAAATGCTGGTGAGGATGTGGAAAAAGGGGAACTCTTCTACACTGTTGGTAGGACTGTAAATTAATACAGCCATTATAGGAAAACAATATGTAGGTTTCTCAAACAACTACAGATAGAACTACCATATGATCCAGGGATCCCACTTCTAGATATATACCCAAAGGAATGGAAATCATCATGTTGAAGGGAAACCTGCACTCCCATGTTCATAGCTTCCAGATAGTTGAACATGTGAAGTTTCCTGAAGGGTGTGGCACTCAAGAGGGTATGGAATCTCAGCACCCCTTTGGCATACCTTGCCCCACGCACATCTTCCATCTGTCTGTTCATCTGCAACCTTTGGAATATCCTTTATAACAAAAGATTAAATGTATGTGAAGTGTTTCCCTGGGTTTTGTAAGCCACTCTAGCAATTCATTGAACCTGAGGAGGAAGCCATGGGAACACTTGATTTATAGCCCATCAGAAGTATGAAAATATTTCAAACATTTTGTGGAAAAATAGAATTCGAAGATAATACAAATCTTTCCATGAACTTTTTGAAGTTCTCTCATATAGGTGACAACCCATGCCTTACGACTGGCATCTGAAGTGGGAAGCAGTCCTGAGGGACTGAGACCTCAACCTGTGGGACCTGATGCTATCTCCAGGTAGATGGTATGAACTGAATTGAATTAGAGGATACTCAGCTGGTGTTCGCTGCAGAATTGTTTTGCTGGTGTTTGTTTTTTTCCTATATTCCTATTAAAAGCATAGCAAATATTTTCTGATATAAACTGCATAAAGATATATTAATTTTATTATTATACAAAGTGATGTGAGCAGGATAATATCATCAGTAGTACACCGCTGAAAATGAACTTGAAATACATATAGCTGGATATAAAACTTAAAAAAAAAATTTAAAAAAACTTAGCAAAACTGTTATTGGATTATTTTGGGGATAGAGAGAATAAATATGATGTTGGGCCTACACCATAGAGTAACTGGTCTGTTTTAGGGAAATGGAGACCTTGATTTGAAAGTTGTCTTTTTTGCCTATTTTTTAAACCTTAGTATTTTACTTACAAACAAAATAAACCCCATAGAAGTAGTCAAAAGCACACAGTTTAGAAGCCATAGAGCAAAGCAGGGAGATTCTGCCATGAAAAATTCAGAGGCTTTTCTGCTAAGAAACCGGAGTATTTAGGCAATATGCTATAATTACAAGGGATTGCATGTGATAATTCACTAGAGTTCAGCATGGCGGCTCCTAGGATAGGCGGTCTGGCTGTTCTCCTTCTCTTCAATACCTGTGTGTTTCGTGAAGCTGCACAGGTAGAATGATAATGGGACACTACAATTTATTTTTTTATTTTTATTTTTTCCTTTTTTTTGTCTTTTTCCGTGTCCGGCAACGGATCGCAACCCTCAGTGTCGCCCCCGTACCAGACACTACAATTTAGCCTTGATTTATAATCTGTGGATGTAACGTCGATTATGCGTTTTCTCTTTTAATTAAATTCCTGCCTTTAGAGTACTTATAAAATGGCAGGAAGAAGGGCAGAGAAGGTTAAGGCAAATTTTTAGTACAATAGATAGACATTTGTATGAGTATTAGATATATTGTAATGCAGATGTTGAGAGCCATCCTGCTATAGGGAACGGCAGGGGAGCCTGAGGGGCGACACCCCTTGTTCAGTAGGCTGCAGGGGGATCCTGCGTGTGTGGCACCGCTCCGTGGAAATTCCTGTCTGTTCGCCTTTTGTTACTTGACAAAGCTTTCCAAAATTAAAAAGCCCAACTTTTTGGTTTGGCATGGCTGTGGGGAATTCCAAGCGCCCTGGAGTTTCTCAAAGGACATGTTGAATATGTATAAGAATTAATTGGTTTATTTAAAGGGCATTGTCAGTACTAAAGGTGTTTTTGATGCATGTTCCCAGTATGGGTTGGCTTGATTTAATTTTGTTGTTGATCTTTCCTGTTAGTGGTGTGTGCATTGACCCATAATTTTAGAATAACTAGCTCTATAGTTGTGATCATGCTCTTGTTCATGTGGAATGATGTTATTGTGTTAAATTTTTATAAATCCACGTCTTCTAGGGAGATGGTGGGTCTGACTGCAGTGGTATTTACAACTAATTGATCACAACCAGTTACTGATTTCTTTGTTCCTTCTCCACTCCCATTGCTTTACTTGACTCACCAAGAACATATCATTCTGGGATTGGAATGACGCAGTGTACCTCAACAAACTTGAGAAGGGCCATTTAACTTTTCACTTTATCCCCTGTGCTGTTCCCAGAGTCTATTGGCAGGGAAATAAAAAGGTTTCGTTACAGAGATAAATAAGTAAAATAGTACAAGAAACACAAACAAATTTTGGTATTAATAGGTTTTGTTTAAATCAGTTTGTAACACAAAACCTGTAACAATAACATAAAAAATTAATAGAGATTTATAGCTAAAGTTTATTATAAAATCATGTTATAAATATTGTGAGTTTGATTATAAATTAAAATGATTATATTATATAGACTATAAGCAATTGTCACACATAACTAATCAGTGCTATTAAAATCAAGTATAGTAAGTATAAGTAAGATTAAATAAGGGTTAAATTGTAAGCTAAAAAGGTTAAGAATTATAGTTCGAACTAAAAGTCTGACGCTCTTTAAAGCCAAACATGCTGCTATTGCATAATTTCCTGGCCACAAGCCACAGGCTTTGGGGTGAACTATGCATGAGTGGGTGTTTTTGTCACAGCATGAGTGCCTTGGAATGTTTCAACCTTTCTTTTTCAATAGAATCAAAATAAAATTGTTTTGATTAAAAGATGAATCATTATGTAAAAGATTAAGTAAAAAAATATAAATAAAGCAAGATTCATGTGGTTGTTGTCCACACTTACATTAGACATCTGTGGTCCATGTCTTTCTTTTTTCACTGAATCCACACCACCTATTCAGGTCCAACGAATCCTGCAGAGCTGGACTCTGGCATGTAGTATCTTGGCAATAATCATTACAACGAAGATTACCATGTAAAGATAATCTTTGCATTGCTTCAACCATCTATTGTCAGAATTTCCTTTATAACATGCAGTGTATTCACAATTACGTTAGGCATCCAATAAATATTTATGGAGTTCTAACTGCCCACCACTGTTGCAGACTTTAGGGATATAATGTGAGTAAAACAGACAAAAATTCCTATCCTCATGAGTCTTTCATTCTAAAAAGAGAGACAGGCAATAAACAAGACAGACATATAATATACATTGAATATTAACTATGGATAAATAAAGAAGGTGAGGGAGTGAAGAAGCAACAAACTATTTTAAAAAGACTTACTGAAAAAAATGACATTTGGGTTAAACCTGGAGGAAGTAAGGAGGGAAGTCATGCAGATATTTAGGAGTAAAGGGGAGGACATAGCAGTGCAAAGGTCTGTCTACTCTCTATATAGAAAGCTCCAAGAGTGTGGAAATAGCATTTATTTTGTTGTTTTTCCCTCTATCCACAATGCCTAGCAATGTGTCTGACATGTATACTACATGCTTAACATGTGTTTGTTCAAATAAAAAAAAAAAATTGATGTAAATAACTTTTCTTGCTAACTCCTGCTTTGATCTCAATTCAAATGTTGCACACTTAAAATCTTCACCCCCTTCCCTCATTGTGTTAGATCTTTTCTCATCTGCACTCAGCAGTGCATGCCCTTCCTTCAATCACATGTATCACAATTAGAATCAAATTTGATTTGATGAGTGCTTATCAAACTTTACTAGAGATTTGCTTTTACATGTCATGATAGCCCCAGTAACTAATGCTTAGCGTATAGTAAATGCCCAGTAAATGTTAACTGAATCAATGCATGATCACAATGTTCTCATGCTTTCCTAAACATATCTTCTGTTCTGAATTGTTAGTCAATGAACCTGCATCCAAATTTACACAGAACAAAGAAACTGTCCCATTGGAACACATTATCTGCAGAGTCCCTACATCTGTACCCACCACAATTATTTGATCATGTAAAGGTCAGCTTCCATCCACAGATGTCTATGTGTTATGGTCATGATGATGAGTATAGTTTATTTGGCACTCACGATGTGCCAGACTCTTCTTACTTTTTCAGGAACCTTATATAGTTATGCATTCTCTCTCAATTAAATTAGCTTTTACATACTCTCATTTATCTCTCATTAAAAACAAAATAAACCCTTCATTTAAGTCTACACACCCTTCAAATATTGCTTTATTTGTTTCATCCAAAGCTAACTATCTCAAAAGAGTTTAAGCAGCTCCGTGAGTGAGCTCTTATTCTCCAACATTAATCCTCTCCAATCTGGCTACCATCAGCACTGCTCAGTTAAGTCACCAATGACTTTTACTAAACTGAAATACTCATTGATGGCTACTTTTCTAACATCCTTCCTGCTCTTTTGCTGAAATGTTTTCTTTCCAAGAATAATGAAAATTGTTCTCCTCCTGACTTTGTAAATAAAATTTTCTTAGTTTTCCTCCTATTTCTCAGATCAATAATTCTTTAACTGATTTGCACTTATTAACCTGGCAATTAAATGTTGAAATGCTTCAGGCAGGACTCCGTCTATGAAAAGTTGCTCTTCTCTAAAGTTGTTTCCAACATTTGGCAATTATGAATAAAACTTGTATAAATATCTATGTGCAGGTCTCGTGTGGATGTAAGTCGTCAGCTCCTTTTAGTAAATACCAAAAAGTGTGATTGCTGGATCATATGGTGAAAAAACATTTACTTTTTTAAGAAATTGCCAAAATGTCTTCCAACGTGACTGTACCATTTTGCATTCCCAACAGCAATGAATGAAAGGTCCTGTTTCTCCACATCCTGACCAGCATTTGGTGGTATCAGTGTTCTGAATTTTGGCCATTCTAATAGGCCTGTAGTGGTATTTCATTGTTATTTTAATTTGCATTTCTTTGATGAAGTTTGATGTGGAACATCTTTTATATGCTTATTGGTCATCTATAGATACTTTGGTTAGGTGTCTGTTCAGGTCTTTGGTTCATTTTTAAAAATTGGGTTGTTTGCTTTCTCACTGTTGAGTGTTATGAGTTATTTGTATATGCTGGATAAAAGTCAGTATCAGTTTTAAAATTTATCTTGAATTTATCTATTTCCATTTATCTATACCAATGTAAGGATAACTGCCTGAAACACTAAAACAGCATATAAACCAGTCAATCTGCTTCTACTCTTGTCCTCCTTAATCTATTTCATAAATCAGAAAATGTAATATTTTGATATTGAAACATCAATGATTTCCCATTGCTCTTAGTTTTTTTTTTTTGTCTTTTGTCTTTTTTCCGTGTCCGGCAATGGATCGCAAACCTCGGTGTTGCTCCCGCGCCTCGCTCAGCCAGTGAGCGGGAACCAGTCTGTATGTGGGATCCGAACCCTCGGGCGGGAGCGCCGCCGCGCTTCCCAAGCGGGGCACTATCCAGTGCACCACCGGCCGGCCCCCATTGCTCTTAGTTTAAAATCAAAGTTCCTTGGGCCGGCCCAGTGGCGCACTGGAGAGTGCGCTGCTTGGGAGTGCGGCGGCGCTCCCGCCGAGGGTTCGGATCCCATGTGGAGATCGGTTCCGCTCGCTGGCTGGGCGCGGTGCGGGCACAACACCGAGGGTTGCAATCCCGTTGCCGGTCCCCAGTACGGGCGCAACACCGAGGGTTGCGATCCCGTTACCGGTCAGTAAAAAAAAAAGGAAAAAAAAAAAATCAAAGTTCCTTAATGTGCCCAAAATATTTTGCATAGTCAGGGTCCTACTTTGTATTTTAGCTTCACTTCATAACTCACACTCTCTGAATTTCACCTTCTACCATATTGGCCTTTGTTCATGTTCATTGATATTTATTCTGTCTCTGAGCCTTTGTACATGCATCTGTAAGTGCGTGAACCATTCCTTCACAATCTTCACTCTGGTAGATGCTTACATGGTGGTCACTCAGAAATTGTTCTGCTGAAATCCACACCTGTTTGTAGCCCTTTCCATTGACCCTGGATAAAACCGTGCAAACTGCTTTAGGCAATGGGGCATATGCAAGCAAAAGACTCATATATTCTCACATATTAGAGATTGTCCTCATGGAATACTCCGTGACGTAGATAGCAATCACGCTGTAAAGAAGAATGGGCTAGGTTATTAAAAGGTAAGGATATCACGTGGAGAAAGAGGTTGCATGAAGGAGCACTGATGCACTAAACTTAGAAATGAGGGCTTCTTGGGCCATCTAACCCAATCCCACTGACAGCTAAATGAAGTAATTGTCTCCAATCAACATCATGTGGGGAAAAAAAGAAACAAACAAAAAACCCAAAAAAACTCTACAGCCATGATTTTTGACCCACAGAATCATGAAAAATAAATTATTCAACTATTCTTGTTTTAAGTCACTGATGTTTGTTTCTTTGTTTTTGTTTCTTTTGGGGTGGGCGGGGCAGGGGAGTGGGGAGGTGGATGGTTGTTCCAAAGCAATAAATAATATTCACTGAGTTAACTCAAACTTATTTTTTACAGCTAAACTTAATCCATGCAGAAGCCTTCCTTGATTTACTAGACAGTTAAATAAATTGAGAATTTCTCCACTAACAGACTTTCATAAACAAATTTTAAAAGAGATTTTCTAAGGAAACAAAAATGAAACCAGAGGAAGAACTGAGATGCAAGAAGGAAAGGTTGACAAATATACTGATAAATTTAGAAGTAAATTCAAGCAAACACTAATGATATAAATATCATAATAATGTGAATTTTGCTGAAAGGAGAGAAACCAAGGTTGAATGAAAACACTAGACAGCAATAATGTAAGACGGATCGTGAAGGATCAGATATACAGCATATTATGTTCTTTTAATTGTACTGGAATAATGAATAAACTTCTCATTATGGATATTAAATTTTTAAGAATTACACTAAAGGAAGAGAAATAAAGTGCATTGTCTTTATATTATTAGGTGGAATGCAACTACTTAAAGACAGAAAAACTTTTTAAAAGTACAGAAAACTCAGGGTTAAGGAAGCACAAAATAAGAATGACAGAAAAATAATCTAAATGTATTAGTAAATAATTCATTTAAACAAGCTAAGACCTCTTGCTAAGAGCTGATAGAGATCATATTAATAAAAAATATATCCAACACTGTGCAGCTTATGAGACATTCTAATAAATGAAACATAAAAATTTTGAGAAAAAAACATAAGAAAACAGATCCCAAAAAGTGTAAGAAGGTTTTAATGATTCAAAAGAGTGCCTTTCAATATTTTGAAATAATCCTAGCAGCAGAGACAAAGATCCATGGTGAATTTAATTAGCCCTCCACCATGAGTGGAAGCCTCATCTTTAAAAGTGCACTTTTTTTTCTTGTGTTTGTTTTCATATAAAATAATGTGTTCCTCTAGATTGTTTGCTGCATGTTTTATTTATTTATTTATTTATTTATTTATTTATTTATTTATTTATTTTGGCCTTCTGAGATATTATTTTTTTAATTTATTTGTTAACTATCTATCTCACACCAGTAGAATAAAATCTTAGTTGTCAAAAGTTTGTTTATTAATTTATTGCTATATCTCTGGTGCCTAGAAGAGTGCCTGGCAGAAATTAAGTATCCAACAAATTTGTATAAGTATGATTATTGGTGAATCTGAAAATCTGGTCACCACTAATAAATAACTTGTAGGTGATAGAATGCTTATTATGAAAGCTTATATCCAATTTTTGGAGCACAATTAATTTTTGAAAGAGGCACTAATTGTGTTATGGCATTTCAATTGACCTTTATAAAGGAATGATGGAAGGAAATGAGTGCAATCTGCCTTCAGTTTGTATATTCTCCTGTTATTCTTGTTAATTATTTGTACAAATACAATTTCAAACTCTCACCTAATAGAGCATTTTCTCATGAAAAATAACATCTTTATGTTACTGAAAAGAGGAAGCCAGTTGTTTTAGGTACATGAATATTGCCATTGCTCTAGTAATTTTAATTATTTTTTATTTTAGTTAGCATTACATTGAAAGAGTGATGTAATTGGTAGACAATTTTCTGGCATTTAAAATTTCTGGAATATCTGAAATATTTTAGGCAGTTCTAATACAAATGAAACCCAGACAATAAATATGACTCTGATAAAACCTCTCCACAATTCTCACTCTGTTTTAGCATTTGATACAAGGACTTGTTCTGCAATGCTTAGTATCTCATTTATACTCTTTGTATATTCAATTGCTGTGCTGGAATATATTATGAAGATTAAAAACCAAGTGTAATCTATTTTAAGAACTATTCATAACCAGGAGCTCACATCTGCATAAATTAAAGCTAAAAAACCATGCCATACGTATTTTATACATAAGCTATCTTTTTTCAACACAATAAAACCCATTAACTCAATGAATAAATTATGTTTGGTTTTGTCACTTTGACCTATGTATGAATACACATACGTGTAAGTAAGTAATAATTTAGTTATGCATTTGTTCTTACCCATTTCCTGGTTATTATCTTTTTATCTTACTGGTAAAATGAAGATAATGATATGCATTCAATGGCTCTTTGGCCGACTGTCTCATTTGAACACACTGACAAGGGAATAGTCAAAACCATAACAGTATGAGGTCTCCATCTGTTGTTTGGGCCTGACTAGTTTCCATTTCCGTTTACTTTAAGAAATAGTTTCTTGATTTTCTGTCTTGAATCTCCTTACCCCTACTCACAACTTTTACAGTCTGGCCACAGTGGTTGGCATATGACCAGGATCTGGCCAATTAGAAAGGTGACATTTCCGGTCTGTGATTGATTCAAAGGTGAGCACTTCATCCAAGCTGAACGAATGAAAGCCATTCTCCAACCTTTGCTGGAAACGTGGAGAAAGGGAAATTTGTTCCCACTCAAATTACTAATAGAATAGGACAAGACTGTTGTTAGTGGTTGCAATCTGTGCGGAAGTCCACCTGAGCATGAAGACGATCAAGAAAGCAGACAAGAGATGGAGAAATACTGATATTCGTGGCTTCCCTCTCACTGTTTTGACTATACAGCCCTTATTTCCACTCATCTAACATGCGGGACACGCTCACTCCTTGGGGCCCCACACTTGCTTTCACTCTGCCTATGATGTTACTCACTAGATACCCATATTGCTATTCTCTGACTTTTGCCAGGTCTTTATTTAAAATTGTGTGATGATAAAATTAACATATATATAAATATATATACATGTAAATATATACATGTTTACGTGTGTGTGTGCGCGTGTGTGTGCATGTGTGTGTGTGTGTGTGTGTGTGTGTGTGTGTGTGTGTGTAAACTTCTCAGTACTACCTTCCTGGCTGTTCTAGCTGTCACACAGATGCCCTTCCCCACTTTGCCTGCTTATTTTTCTCCGTAGCATTCATCCTTATAAAATAAACTATGGTTTTGTGGGTGGGGTGGTGGGTTAATTTATTTTGTTTACAATTTATTTCACCCAATAGAATGAAAGCTACTTGAGGGTAAGAACTTTGGTCTGTTTTGGTGACTTCTCTAACCTCGCATCTAGAATGGTAGTAAGCACTTAATATTCACGTCTCTTGAATGAACACGTCATAAATTGAGCATCTGTATCCAGTTGTGTCTGAAGCTTCTAGACCTTTCACTTAATGGAGCCGAGTTTTCTTTTATGCTTGAGCCAACCGTTTTATATTAGCTTTACTTGAAAAAGCTCTAAGTAATAAACAATGTCATATGTATATTTGTATAGATTTAAGAATGACATTTTATTCCTATGATTGAAATCAATAACATGCTTAAGATACCCCTGCATTTATGACTCCCCAAAACATATGTCTTTACTAAAACATAAATTAAACACTTAAGTTATGCTTAAAAGAAAACAAAGATTATGCAATTTGCAAATAAATAAGTGAGTTATGCCTTATTTATAAGGGTTTTGTAAATTAGGGTAAAGAAAATCTAGTGTATAATGTGAGAGACAAATGTGCTGAAGAATTAGGTACATGATTAAGAGTAAACATGAGTACATACTGTACTTTACTTGAGAGAAGCTTTAATTTTGCTTGATGTAGAGGCTTTAGTGTGTAAGGGCAGTGTAAGAAGTGGGGTGATTTAGGTTGCTATGTACACACACACAAACATGGACGAAATTATGAACCATTTGAAAGACTACATAAATGTGCCACTCCTACATCACTTTGGGGATGAGGGGCTGTGCTTTTTGATATAACCACTATAAAATTATCTACTAAGCTCCTCACTTGAGTAGAACTTAAATTCACACACTGCTAATGTTAGTGATATCTAGAGCCTCAGTTACTGGACAAGCTTGTGCAGCACAATCTTGATTGCAGTTTCAATGAAATTATCCTGTAAACTTTTAAACAGTAGGGGCTAATTTAATTCCAAATTTACACAATGATGGTGTTTAACAGCTTTGAATGAGTCAATTAATGATCACATTAATCAGTACATAAATATATAATTTTGTATACTTTCATAGTTTAATCTTACATGTATGAAAAAAATTGTAAAATATATTTAAAATGACACCAATATTAATGAGATTTCTGAGAGAAAGAATTTTGATGTCTTGGAATATTTTTCAGAAGTGTTGAGATTTTTTTTTTTCCTGGTCATTTTTGAATGAATTTTGTTAAAATAGAAATCTTATTCACGTTCTAACATAAAATATACTTCGAAATAAATCTTAATTTTTTTATGATAATAGACCAGGAGCATGGATAACATGTTTTTGCATACTAAAGTATTGAATACCTTGAAAAACAAATGACCATCATTTTAGCTGGTCTCATTATATGATAGGTAATATGCAAAATGTTTATTCTTACTCTCTTGAAATAGTTTCTCTTGATTCTAAAAACAGAATGTGGTTTTACAAACTAGTTCTTCTAACTCTCAGTTCCACTTTGCTTTTCAAATAAAATCTAAAATATAGATAGCTGAACGCATCTTTTCATGAGAAAATATTTTCAGAAAAAGAATAAAGAACTTAAGTCTGTAATGGGGTGAATTGGCAATTATTCGAGGTTTTGCTTGTTTTTATTTGTTTTATTTTTAATGAAATATACTGAATGTTTTTCTGACAGGATATTTCTATAATATTCCTACTTCAGAGATTTTCGATGGATTTTGTAACCTTTGAGAATGAATTCTGAATCAATTGACTAAACATAAAATAAAGACACAAATGTATACACACACATACACTGCAAAAAAAAAAAACGAAAAAAATAGAAAGCAGTGTAATCTAGTAGTGTGTGTCACAAATTCAATGTGCACATCAATCACCTGAGGATCACATTAAATGCAACTTCTGGTTTAGTAGGTCTAGGTTGGAGCATGGATTCTGCATTTCTGACAATGTCCCAAGAGACATGCATACTGCTGATGCACAGACCACAGTTTGAGCCACAGACCTTACTTGGCTGAGTATGAGCCAAATATATTTTCACCACAAAGGTCTTTATATGATTTTTTCATTGTCCTCTTCTTTTTAATATTACAGAAGAAAAAGCTTAACATGTATATTTACCAATCTTTTTACTGTTCCTCCATAATAAATATTTTTCTCATGAAGATGACATTAAGATTCTTTATCTTCACACTAAACTTTCTCATAGCCGTGTCCAGATACACTTTTTAATAATTTTTCCAGTTAGTCAATGAGAGTTTTGTCTGTGGAATCAATGTTTTCTAATTTTTCCTTAATACTTTTTGAATATTTTTTCTATTATTTTTAATGTTCTGTATTTTCCCAGGATCTCTGAGTGCTGTCTTCCACATTGTTTGACATCTAAAACAACAACAACAAAAAAAAGCAATTAATTCTTTTTTTCCCCTGAGTTCAGAATTATAGAAAAGTAGCTCTTCATTGAATTTTTCTGTATTCTGGATTTTGTAATTTGTATTTTCGTCTTGTTCACTTATTTTCTTCTTCATAATTATCCTAGTATTGGGCATAGTGTTGTTTCATTTTCAATAAATTTTAATTTTTTCATAAATGTAAGATTAAACCAAGAGAGTAAACATTTTATATATTTTATTTATTAAATTATTTCAATCACATATATTCATTAATTCAGTAATTAATGCAATCATTCATTGAATATTTCCTACTTTTCATCAGCTTATGGTATAACTGATTTCATAGGCAAAATAATTATTGAAATCCTTGGTCTCCTAGCTAGATAACCTCATTTACTTAGCTTCTGCTTATTGAAGCTACTGCCCCAGAGTCTTCTGTTTGTGGCAATTGGTAACCCTTGAAGGAGAACTAATTTTCTGGCTTCTGATTAGTACAGCCTTCAATTAGGGGTAAATATCATTGATGGGTTTTTCTGTTTGTTTTTACTGCTACTCTGAAGAGCAGGTCAACAGCTATGTTTTTCTCATTTGTATTAAGATTTGAACACCACAGAATGCCTTACAGTGAATAGTTGCAGGGAGCTAGTGAACTCCCATAGAAACTTGTTCTCCATTCTTTCTGACACCAGAGGAGAGAGTCTGTGGAGGCATGATTTAAGACGTTTCACCCCACTCCATCCTCTGGCATATTCTTCACTCTGCCACAGGAAAGAATTCAACAGCAGAATCACAGTAGAAAGTGAGCATAAGTTTGATGTAGCAAAGAAAGAAACTTGGACTTCACAAAGCTGGACCCAGCTCAAGAGAGACAGAACAGGGCCCACAACAAGTTTAATACAAAAGTAAGAAATACACACTTAAAGTTTAGTACAAAGTGTAGGCTAGCTCAAAAGAGTAAGCAGATGCCCATTAGAAGTAAGTTTAACATGGGCCGGCCTGGTGGCGCACCGCTACAGTGCGCCGCTTGAGAGCGCGGCGGCGCTCCTGCCGAGGGTTCGGATCCCACATACAGACCGGTTCCTCGCTCACTGGCTGAGCGAGGGGCAGGCGCAGCACTGAGGGTTGTGATTCCGTTGCCGGTCCCGGTCCGGTACGGGCGTGACACTGAGGGTTGCGGTCCGTTGCCGGACATGAAAAAAGACAAAAAGGAAAAAAAAAAAAAAAAAAGAAGAAGTAAGTTTAACACAAAAGTAAAGCGTACACACCTCACCAGTGAAGTACAAGTTGGCTGCAAGAGAAATTGGCAACAACCCCACCTTCTGCAGGGATTCCACTTTTATGATTTTGCTATCTAGTACATATTCATGATTTCTAATGAATATTCAGCTGGGGGGTGATTCCCAGTTATGTAATAGGTTTGCCCATACTCAGTTGATCTCTCTTTAGGACATGCTCATTGGTCATATTGTATCACACACACTGAATGCATTCAAGAACATTCAATGCTCTTTAGTGCCTCTAATGGAAGGTGTAGGGCTAGGGCTGGGTCTCTGGTGCTCACAGATCTCTCAAGCCCATTCACAAACCCTTCACACGCAGGTCTATGAGCTAGGTAACCGGCAAAAAGGTCCTTGGAGCTGTGGTTGAAGAAGGAACAGTCTTTATTCAGCACACACACACGTCAAAGAGCTAGGAAGTAGAAAAGAGAAACTCAGAAACTCAACTGCTACCAGCAAGGTCCAAAGTAAAACTGAAACTGAGCAGCTGCCAGCAGAGTAAACATGCTCTATTGTTAGATGCAGCTTTCTGCTACCAGCCTGCTTCACAAACTGCAGAACACACAAAAGCAATTAACTAGAAAGATATATGGGTGCACATGCACACAAACTCCACCCACACACAACCTGTTTACAAAAAATGTAGAGGGAACCAAACTAAATTATCCTATTTTCCCCACAGAAGGTCATTCAAAGGATAAATCGTACTTTACTAAGCATGGTTGGCCATTAGAGTTATATAACTGATCTCTACTGAGCATGCTCAGCCATTGGATTTGCATAAGCCTTTCCCTTGTAGTCTCAGTTTCCCCATGTTGTTACCAAAAATAGGTGCAATAGGCAACAGAAACTCTCTTCTAGGGGAAGATTTAGAGGAGGGGCCTGAGACCTTGGGGAATGGTTTGAAATTCAGAGGTGTGTCCTGAAACCCTAATACATGGAAACTGAGCACATCCAATCTATACCCAGCTGGGGCTTTGAGCAATTCAACCTTTTAATTCTGCCCTGTTGCTATCATATCTCATAAGCATTTATCAACATACTAACACCATGCTTCGTTTCCATTTGGACCCAAAAGAAATTTTACCCCACCTTTATATTTATTGATCATAACCATGAGAATCCGGGATCAGGGCTGCGAAGTTTGACTGCATTCTGCTGTCTTACAGTGGAGTCCTGTACTATTCCACACAAGACTTTAGTAGAGTGCTATATATCCTGTGAGGATTAATTAAATTGGTAAAGACATGAGTTCTGTGGAAACAAAGCCTGAGAACCACAGAACACACTTCTAATGTCTCAAGGATTGCAAAAGTAATGAATATTAATACAATGATAACAGCAACAACAAAAGTATTTTGAGTTGCTAGAGTATCATCTCTTTAACTTTATGAATAAGCATGTGTTTTATGACAAATCAATTTGTGAGCAGTGCACCAACTTCTAATTCATGAATGTAAGCAATAACTGAAATACATAAGGACAATATATAAATACACTGTTAAATCAAATTTTAAAAATTGCTTTTTAGATGGTTTAAAAATGTATCACAAATGTAAGAATAGCTACTTAAATATGTTAAATAATATAAAGCCTAATTACTTTCCATTTATTTAAATATACTCAAAAACAAAAATTGTGTATAAGATTAAAAACTTCTAAACAACATAAAAATATTTTTCTTCTATAGAAGGATTAAAAAATGCTAAATATTTGTTCATTTTTTGGTAATGATGTATGTGATTTGAATTACTTTGTTTTCTTTTTGCATTCATATCTTTGCTTTAAGAAATATAAATCTCTGTTATGGGTAGATGTTCAAATGTTTTGATAACTTTATGTTCTCATACATTTTATGAGGTTAACACACTATGTTCAAAGAAGAGAGGAGTCATGCTCATATGTTTAAATTATGTTAACTCTAAATCTGTTCTCCTTTCTTCTTTGAGCAAAAGAACTAGAAAAGAACTTATAAGAAATATTAAAATTTTATTTTGTTTATATCTACTTCTTAAAAACCATTATATCTAAACAAATTATTACAGTTTCTTCCAGATGTAACCATTCATTGTAAACAGGAATAAAGAGAAGAAAACTGTTATTTATTGAGCTCCTAGGAAACCTGCATTCTTCTGAATTCAATATATGCTTCTTAGAAGAGATTGTATGCTGTAGGCATTCATATAAGATTTGACCACATGTGGTCATAGGTTATAAAAATTATAAAGACATGAGGTCATAAACTTCAGAGAAAATCATGGGATTATTTTTAGAATCCACTCCAATACTAGCATATTATATGTTCCTCTCATAGAAAGAACAGTTCTACAAACACAACACATTAATTCAACTGTAGCACCTATAATAACTTAATCATCTAAAGTAAAATGAAAATATAAGGCCATGGCCATGATTTCATTAAACGATATCAAGCCTCTATCTTGATAAATTCATATTTATTAGTGATCATTAAAAGCTAACTCCAAACGTTGCTAGAATAGAAGCAAAGGGAGATAAAAACTAAAATATAGTTCCAAAATAATCTGGTTCAGGGAATATATATGTATATATACATATACACATATATATACACACACACCTTTTATATCTATGTATCTATATATCTTATATATCTATATAGGTATATGTAAATATATAACAGGGTACTTAAAAAGTTTGTGGAAAAATGGAATTAAAAGGTAATATGAATCTTTTCATAAAGTTTTTGAAGAGCCCTCATTTGTATGCCCGGGTAATGCAGGAATCATCCAACTATACCTAAGAGCCACAGCTAGCTCATTGTTGAATTTGTGTTGTTGTTATTGTTGTTTGTTCATTTATTGAATTGAAATTTACATAACATAAATCTAACCATTTCAAAATGTACCATTGATTGGCATTGACATTCACAATGTCATGCAAGCCCACCACGACCACCTCTACCAAGCCCAAAACATTTTCATTATTCCCCAAGAAAACCCTGCACCTGCAACACATTCACTCTTCATTGACCCCTTTCCCCAGATGTTGGCAACCACCAATGGGATTTAGTCTATATGTATTTACCTATGCTGGATATTTCACATAAATTTAATCATACAACATGGGGACTTTGTGCCTGGCTTCTCTCACTTAGCTCATTTTCAAGGTTCATCCATGTTGGAAAAGATGTCAGTACTTCATTTTTCAGCTAAATAATATTCCATCATAAGGATATACCACAGTTTGGATATCCATTCATTCATAATGGACATTTGGACTCTACGTATTTCAATCTTTTCTGTCTTTTTTGAGTTAATCTAGTTAAAGATTTATCAATTTAGTAGATATTTTGAGAGAGCCAACTTTGGGATTTGTTCATTTTCTCTAAAGTTTTTCTCTCTCTTTTTCAAAGCTCTGCACCCCACCAATGTTCACTATAACCTTCTTTTGGCTGGCTTTGGGTTTAGTTTCCTCTGATTTTTCTAGTTCTTTAAAATACAAAGTCAGATTATCAATTTGAGATATTTCTTCTTCTTAACATAGAATTTATAGCTATAAATTTTCCCCTAAGTACTACTTTTACTACATCTCATAAGTTTTGATATGTTGTGTTTTCACTTTGTTTCTTGTTTAAGTATTTTCAAATCTTCCTTGTGGTTTCTTTATTGAGCCTTTTGTTAAGGATGTGTTGTTTAGATTCTACATGCTAAGAATTATCATTTTCCTTAATAATATTCTATGCACCTGCAGAAGAAATTTTGAAATATTTCAATATTTTAATATTTATTTAGACATGTTTTTTACTTAACATACAGACTATCCTGCAGAATGTTCCATGCTTACTTGAGAAAAATGTGTTTTCTGCTACTGTTGGATGGAGCATTCTGTATATCTCTGTTAGGTCTAACTGGTTTATAGTGTTGTTCAATACTCTGTTTACTTACTGATCTTCTGTTAAATTGTTCTGTCCATTATTGGAAATAAACTAATGAAGTGTTCAACTGTTATTGTAGAATTATTTCTCCCTTCAATTCTATCAAGTGTGTATTATATATTTAGGAGCTCTCTACTTAGACGTGAATATATTTATAATTGCTATACCATATTAACAGATTAACCATTTTATCAGTTTATAATATCCTTCATTGTCTCTTGTACCAATTTTTGATTTAAAGTCTGTTTTTCCTAATAGCATACAAACCCCAGATCTTTCTGGTTACTATTGGCATGCAATATCACTTTTATCCTTTCCTTTACAATCTGTGTCTTTAGATCAAAATGAATTTCTTGCAGACAATATATAGTTAGATGATTTTATTACTTATTCTTCAAATCTCTGTCTTTTAATTGAAAGGATTCATCCATTTACATTTAAAGTAAGCACTGATAAGAAACAGCTTACTTTAATTTTGCTGTTAGTTTGCTATATGTCTTCTGTGTTTTTTGGTGCTCAATTTTTATGTTACTAGTATCTTTTGTGTTTGATTTTTTGGTAGTGCACCATTATTATTATTTCCTCATTTTTTTCTGTATTTTTTAAAGTTATTTATTAGTGGTTACCCTGGAGATTATAGATAACCTCTTAAATTTATGATAATCTATTTTGAGTTGCTAGGACCTGAGCTTCAAAAGTAGACATATACACTGCTCGTAAACCACCTCTCCTTTTCCCAACAATATTGTTGCCATAAGTTTCATCTTTAAACGGTGTGCCCATTTATGTAGCTTTATAATTATTGTTTCTGGCATTTATCTTTTAGTCATGTGAAGGAAAAAAGAGGAGTTACAAACCAAAAATATAATATAAAGCCTGCATTTTTTTGTCATGTGTGGCCTCTGAATTCTCTGCTGGTTTACTTTGTGTTCACTTGAAGTTTTTACAAAGATTTTCTTCAGCAACTGAAGCCAAAAAAGAAAAAAAATAAGAAAGAAAAGAAAATTTAAAAAATAAAATAAAATAGCAAATAAAAAAAAACCCTTTCCTAGTCTTAGCAAATTGTCTCTGGATTGGAGCATTACTTCAATGTATGCCTTCATTTCCTGCTGCTTTGAGGCTAGGAATCAGCCCAGGGTGATAGTGCTGCCTATGAGCATCCTATAATATCATGTTGTATACCTTAGATATGCACAACAAATTTTATTTAAAATAATTTAAAGAAGACAAATAAGACCTTACAGTGATTTTGGTAGTGAATAATTCTAAATGGTTAAGACCCATAATTCTTTACAGAACATATACATATGTATTTATTTCCCAAATATGATCACTTGTCTACTCTTCTCCAACATTTGTAAAAGAAAAAAAAATAAAAAATAAAGGTCCAAGTTCTTAAAAGCATAAAGACAGAAATAACAAGACAAATAATAATAATAAAATTGTAAAGTTTATTTTCCTTTTAAAATAACCTATTTCAGTACCCTGAAAGGTTCCATGACTTAAAGGAGTCACAGTTTTTTTTTTTTCATTAGAGAGACTTTCTCTCTCTCTTTCTATATTTTTCCTTTCTTGATATATCCAAATACAAATTCTTTTTGCAATAGTCTATGATATTTGTCATGTATCTAATTATAGAATTGCAGTAACTGAATTTATAATTATTGAAGATAGTCTCTATTTTGTTCACTTTACGAAGACTCACAAATCATTGTATAACAAAGCACCAATTTAAATCTTTGATCAATACACTCTGTTCTACTTGGTGACAATATATGGATTGCTATCTACTTTGAAAATAATTTGTGGTATCTCAGAAACACAATAAAGTAAAATAAGGATATGGCAATTATTAATTCAATTCTTACAATTCATTAATTAGATATAAATTTTATGGAATTAATGATAAAAACTAATCAGTTAAGGAAGCTATTTTATTAATCTTGTTAAGTCAAAATAATCCTCTTTACAAATTACATTTTATACATAGTCTGATAAACAAGACAGATAAAAGAGGAAATGTTCTATATGAAATACAGCACTGTTCCCAGTGCTGGTTACTATAGTAAGGCAAATTAAAATAAACTGTAAAGAATATTGATTTTGCTGCTTTTTTCCAGCTTTAGTATTTATTATATATCAAAAATAAAAAATTCTAAATGCCTCAAATGACAGCTTTGTGAATTCATTGTTACACCGATTTTTAGGAAATCAAGTCTCGAGAGTTTTCTCAAATTGTAGCCACGCTATTTGCTTATCATCCCATGAGAAATTTGCTACCTTCAGAATATAAATGTTCAAAATCTAGGAAAATTAAAATTCAGTTCTCTAAAGCATATTAATAAATATAAACAGACCAATGGAGTTGTGAGGCATGCTCACATAAAAGTCATTTAGAGGGACTAAATGGTCCCCAATTCTCTTATATTTGACACATGAATGAACTTATATCACTACCACTTGTTTCTGCCTTGTCATTACCATGTTCTAGACTGTCCTAGACCTTTGCAAGATCCTAAATTCAGGAACTATAAATGATTCTGACCTTCTCTAGATTGTCATTTCCAACAGTACTAGTCTCTCCTACATATCGTTATTCACTAATTGAGGATCCAAAAATTTCTACAGTAAATATTATATAAATATTTACTAAAGACATTAAATAGTTAAGGCTTCATAGGACATAGGATATCTGTTGCCACTCTTCAGATCTGCCACTGTAGCACAAACTTAGCCATAGGCAATACATAAACAAATGATTATGGCTGTGTTGTAATAAAACTTTATTTATTGATAATGAAATTTGAATTTCATGTAATATTATTTTTCTTTTGATTTTTCTTCAACTATTTAAAAAGGTAAACACTACTCTTTGCTCCCAGGCCATTCAAAAACAGGTAGCAGGCCGGATTTGGTCCAAAATTTATAGTTTGTCCACCATTGTTTCAACCTATCATCTACATGTATTAAAGTTTTTATCTCACTTGATGATAATATCTTCAACAAGGAACACAACATGCATATCTTCTGGAGAGTTACTATAACTGTTTTAAGAAGGGCTCAAAGCTGCTCATCTAGGTTCACACTGTCCAAATGGCCCACATTAACAAATTCAGCAAAATTACAAGTTGATTGTTTCTTTTTCTTTTTAAGGTTAGTAAAAAATAATTAGCAGTACAATTTGCTAAGAATTTACTCTATGAGGAATTAAAACATTACGTGATCCCATTACTTGACCATATATAGAAATAAAATAAGAATGGCTGACACCTGTGGAAAGTGTGCTAACAATAGACTAAATCAATCCAATACACCAAATTCAAAACAGGGGTGACTTGGTTAATACACATAAATGCACAAAGTCCATTTGATAACACATTTTGTATTTTTTGATCCATTAAACCATTATTTATTGAGCACTTTCTATGTGGCAGGGTTCATGACAGAAGCAGGGAACAATGTTTGCCCTTACAGCACTTAGTTTATGATGAAAAACTGGCAAGGAAGGAAGGAAAGAGAGAGACAGAGATGGAGGAAAGACGGGAGGTAGGTAGGTAGGTAGGAAGGAAGGAAGGAAGGAGAAATAAAATAAGAATGGCTGACACCTGTGGAAAGTGTGCTAACAATAGACTAAATCAATCCAATACACCAAATTCAAAACAGGGGTGACTTGGTTAATACACATAAATGCACAAAGTCCATTTGATAACACATTTTGTATTTTTTGATCCATTAAACCATTATTTATTGAGCACTTTCTATGTGGCAGGGTTCATGACAGAAGCAGGGAACAATGTTTGCCCTTACAGCACTTAGTTTATGATGAAAAACTGGCAAGGAAGGAAGGAAAGAGAGAGACAGAGATGGAGGAAGGAAGGAAGGAAGGAAGGAAGGAAGGAAGGAAGGAAGGAAGGAAAGAAGGAAGAAAGAAAATCCCCTCAAAAAAGAAGACAGAAAAAATACAAATAAACTAGAGACAAATTTATAAATATTGATAATAAATTGTAATGGACTGAAAAGATAAGTTGAAGGTCATTTAGACAGCATGCATAGATAGAGCCTCTCTGAGAAAATCACAATCAAGGTGAAATCTCGCACCCACTTCCAGTTAGATACAATCTTTTCAGTAATGGTAATAATGATTGTAATGGCCTGCAATGTGGCAGTCTATGTTAACCACTTGGGTTACATCTTTTAATTCTCACAAAAACTCTACGACAGAAGATATTTAAGGGCCTAAGAGGTTGAATAATTTCCCATTATCGCAAAATAGTAAGCTAACCTAGACAACTTGATTCAAAGTAATCATACTTCTGTTCACAATAGCCAGGATTCGGAACCAACCTAAATATCCGTCAATGGGGTGATTGGATAAAGAAAATTTGGCATATACACATGATGAAATACTACTCAGCCATTAAAATAAACAAAATGCTCCATTCTCAGCAGCATGGATGAAATTGCAGAAAATTATGTTAGGTGAAATAAGTTAGGCACAGAAAGAGAAAATACTGCATGTTCTCACTCATATGTGGTAGCTAGAAAAAAACCCAAGAAACAAAAATACACGAAACAAACCCACACAAAATCAAACAAATAAATAAATAATAAGTTGAACTGTTAAAAAGAGAGAGAAAAACTGTGGTACTAGAGGTGGGAAAGTGGAGGGGGAAGGGGAGAAAGTGAAAGGCTGGTTAATGAGGACAAAATTACAGCTGGATAGAAAAAAACGTTTTTTTATTGGCATAAGTCAACTCAGTAATCTATAATTAACAATAATTTACTGAGCATCATGAAATGATCAGAAGAAGATCAAATGTTCACATCACAAAGAAATGATTAAGTTTTGCCATTATGCTTATTACCCTGATAGATCATTACACATTGCATACATATATTGAAATATAACATAGTATCCCATAAATTTGTATAATCAATAAGTTCAATAAAAAATTAATTTGTTTAAAAAGTAAGCATGTTCAAGCTAACCCACCTCACTCCATTCTTTAAAAAGGCTTGGGTTAAGCATAGCCCCATTGTCTGGCAATGACTTTTGGGTAAACTCCGTAACCTCTTGTTTTACATGGTTGTCATTCTCGGCGCACTTCTATTCTAAGCAACATGTCACCACAATAAATATGTTATACATTCTATTGGGTTAGAGTCTAATCTCAGACTCAAGCAACTTAACATGTTTGAGCTACACAGCACCGTGTGTTTATTTTAAAGTTTACATTTTAGAGGGCAATCTTATATGCCCTATTTCCAATATTTTAAGAGAAGTCACTATAATACACAGTAGTATATTTTTCAGCTTTTATTCAAATCCTGTTACTCTTGCCAAGTAGAATTCTAAAGCTATGTTCTGATTTATTTTCTGTGCTTGGTATATTGTATTCATTGTGCAGAGGATTCTTAATATAGTTGCCAATACTGCATGATAGTCATTGTCCTCAAATTTACTGAAGATGAATCTTAATGCTACCCCAAATATTGTATTGCTTTTATTATTTGTTTGTATGTTTCATTGATCCTCCCTGCAGTGGCAAAAGCTAGGATGCTGGTTAACACTCCCTAGGTTACTATATAAAGTTGTAGTTTTATCTATTTTGTGACTTCCTGGTTTGAATACACATTGATTTTAAGCGAGTTCACAGCTTCTTACAATTTTTCTAGTTTACCAAATTTGATGCTTAGTATAGCAATATTGATTTTCTAACCAAACATTTTAACTTCACTATATGAATATTCTGAGCAATAGGCTTGGGAACATATGTTTCTATTACTTTAGTCAGATAGTAGGCAATGGAAAATCAGTACAGGCACTGGGTTCTCACTTGTAATTTATTTGTATGATGCACCTGATACTCAGTTCAAGCAAAAGCAGCGGTATTGCATATCTTCAATGTCTCAACTTGGACTAAAGGCAGAACAGCAGGGAAGTAATGTATAATTCTGGGGCGTGCTAGGTTCCAGTACAATCTCTTTTCAAGACAAACTCCATCCCTTGGTACCTTGAAAGCCAGAGTGCATAACCTGCTTCCTGCTAGGGCATTTCTCAGGAGGCTGGTATAGAAGAATTTCAGCACTAAAAATTCTTTACACCAGAACATGAGCTGGCAGAAAGTAGCTTTGCATATTTGTCTCCCTAAAAAGAACAATGAGCAAATTGAAGATGGACATTTTCACAATTGTTATTATTTCTACCATCAGTTGTTGACATTACATAAAACAATTATCTTCACCTTAAGTTATTTGTATAATACTCAGAAAATGTGATGATTTTAGCATTCTCATTGTCTGACAGCTCACACGATTATGTCTTAAAGATCTTGTGTAATATGAGTTCTTATATTTCATTTTTATCTATTTTTACTTGGATATGTGAATCTTTATTTTTTCAATATTTGTAATCAGAAACTTTATAAAACCTTTCCCGATCTTACCATTTTCGGGTTTTTTTTCTTAATTATTTTTTTTTATTGTAACATAGTTGATTGCACATATCTGTGTGGTACAGAGTTGAATATCAATACCTTTGTGAAATATGTGATGCTCAAATCAGGATAATTAGTATATTCAACATTATACAAAGCAATGGTTTTTTGTGGCCCTTTACCAATTTCTCCCTTACCTCTCCTCCCCTCCGCCTTTCCCACCTCTGGTAACCTCAGTTCTGTTCTCTCTTTAAAAGCATGTAAAACCTAACTGATTATTTTCATTTATTTATTTTTAAATTGACATTTAAAATTGTATGTGTTTATCATGCACAACCTTATGTTTTGAAGTATATATACATGCTGGACTGGCTAAATCTAATTAATAAATGCTTTACCTCATACAGTCATCATTTTTTGAGGCAAGAACACTTAACATCCATTCTTTTAGCATTTATATTTTAAATGTATATTAAAATATATATTTTCAAAATAACAAAGGTAAGTTTTACATAGTTTAAAAAATCTGTAATTGATCCCCTTCTGCTACTGACCTACACAAAATATTTAAATTTATGCAGAAAGTCAGTGGTCTGTGCATATATACAGGCTGAATTGCATCCCCCTCCTAATTCATATGTTGAAGCCCTAATTCCTGGTACTTCATAAAGTGATTAAACGAGAGTACATCAAAAACTTCACGGGACAATTTATATTATTTGTTAGTTCTATTTCTCCACGAACTTTTTGAAGTACCCCCTTTTTTGGAGATGGGGCCTTTAAAGAAGCGATTATGTTAAAATGAGGCCTTTAAGGTGAACCCCAACCCAGTTTGACTGGTGTCTCAATAAGAAGAGGAGATAAGGAAACACAGGGAGACACCAGGGTTTTCATCGCACATGGGAGCATCTATGCGACGACGTGGTGAGGAAGTGGCCCTCTGCAAGACAGGTGAATGGCCTCAGAGAATCAAACCTGACCATACCTTGATGTTGGATTTCTAGCATCTAGAACTATAAAAAAATAAATAAATTCCTGTTGTTTATACCACTCTGTCTGGTATTTTGTTATGGCAACCCTAGGAAACCAATACACATGTCATCTTTCGAAACAAATCATTAATGAAGAGTGATGATGGAAGGAAACAGTCATGGGACCTGAGACTTGGAGAAGAAGAAAAGGAGCCCTAAGCCAGGGATGCAGCCAGGAGTCTGGGTGCTGCTCTGTCAGTTGTCAATAAAATCAAGCCACATGCATATAAACAGCAAGCCCCAAATTGCCTCTTTTATGCAGGCCTAACCTCCCTTTATATTCCACTTCTCATTCCAATTTTCTCTTTTGTGAGCTCTTTTTTTTGTTCTTGAATGATATTTATTCTAGAAGATTATAATTGCAAAACAAATATTTAAGGGAAAAGAAAAGCCTCCCCAGAGATAGCTCCATATGCAAGCCAAGTATTAGCAATTTCTTACTATTTTCTATAGGAAAAGAATATGTGATGATTCAACAGTTTCTTGACTTATTACTGTCATATTTTGCCTATTTTTACTAAAAAAAAAAAATGTCTGTTGCAGTAAAAGCACTTGATGTTTTGTGATCTGAGTCAACACTTTAATGAATTCACCAGGGAAAATTTGAAATACTTTGTAAATACAAAAGTAAGATTCTCCATCCTGTTAATATCATGTCTTAGTCTGTTTTCTGTTGCTGTAACAGAATTCAACAAAATGGGTAATTTACATAGAAAATGAGTTTATTTAGCTCATGGTTGTAGAGGCTGGGAAGTCCAAGCACATGGCAGTGTCTGGTGAGGCCTTCTTGCTGCATCATAACATGACAGGAGGCATCACATGGTGTGAGATCAAGAGCAAGACGGACAGAGAGAAATCACTTTCATAACGAAGGCACTCCTGCAATAGTGAACCCACTCCTGCAATATCCAGAGCCCTCATTAAATGTTAATCCATTCATGAGGGCAAAGAGATTAAGTTTTGGAAGACACATTCAAACCATAGCACATAATTTCCTGAATGGTTAAGATTTTTCAGAGGTATTATTTTTATGATCTAGCAATGCTTGCTTCAAACGTTATATGGCAGTGATTTAAAAGAAAGAAAGGAAGGAAAGAAGGATAAGGAAGGAAAAGAAGGGGGCAAAAAAGAAATGAAATGAAAGAGAAAACGGAAAGGTGGACTTCGAAATCAGGCTGGCTGAGTTCTAATCCTGTGTCTACCATTTAACCAGCTCTGTGTCATCTCTGGCAAATAATCTCCCTAATTATTTGTAAACATAGGGAAAACAATAGAAACTACCCCTAAAGCTTATTTAATGGTAAGTGAGGTAACCCATATAAAACACTCAGCAAAGTGTTTGAGGTATGCAAGGTTATAAATATATGTGACTTGTTAATATATTATAATTTCACAAAAATAATGGCTAGTTTGCATTAAAGCAACAATGCTACTCTGCTTGTGTGCACTGCCATCTTTTTTGAGGCAACTCCAAGACACAGGATTTTTCCTATTTGTACTGGTTCTGGTAAGTTCACAGGTCAGGTCCCAATGTTTTATTGTTTTTTGGTTTTTTTAACATTTTTTTTTAACATATCAGTTCTAAGGTGAGTGCTAGTGCCTGTCTCTCCCCCTATTCCTGTTTGCTGTGGTTCCTGCTCCTGTTACTACAGCTTGTATCCACCCCAGGTGCACAATTTGTGATTATACATAGGCCCAAGTACATGTCAAAATGACTCAGAGATTATACCCCCTTTTCATTTTCTCATTTCTTTTATTGTAGCTTTTCATTTTTATTCCAAGATTCAAAAGATACCTTTAAGAACACTCTATCAAGAGTCTCAAACTTGTCAGTTTTAGCACCCTTAAAAATGATTAAGGACCCCAAAGAGCTTTGTTTATATGTTTCTATCTACTGATATTTACTATATTAGAAATTAAAACTGAAAATTTATTTTAAAGTAATAATTTAAAATATTTATTTAATTTAAATATAATATTATTACATGTTAATATTATAACATATTTTACCAAAAATATCTATTCTCTGACAGAACAAAACCAGTACTCTGTTCTGCCCTGCTTGCTTGACTTTATACTCACACTCTCACACAGATACTAACACACATACACACAGATCTTTTCACTCTATCTGGAAATTTGATCCTTTCTAACCAGTTAAAATGCATTGAGAAATTCTTCCAATTCTTTCTTCTCCTGAGGCAAAGCACCCACATTGCTTTTAACACTCGTGGAAGATGCTTAAATCTGAGCAGAATAAAAGCCAGGCACATCATTGCCTCTATGCCTCTAGGCTCACAAGTGTCTGCCTTCTGCAGGGTTGGGAGCTCAAGCAGGATAAAGTTCTTTGCCACTCCCCTTGGTGGTAGCTTCTTGGCCTGTCTCCTTTACCAATTGTTCATTTATCAGAATAGTTCACTGCTGAGGCCTTTCTTCCAAAATAGTAATAATTCACTATAAACTGGGTGCCTTTTCCTCCACCCCAAGACTTTGTTTTATTTCATACCGTTTCCTCAGTGTCTAGGACAGTACCTGACATACAGTAAAAACTCAATAGAACTTATAGTGTTAGATGAAATAAGATGCTTCATTGTAAAGGAAAACTACTTTCCTTTGAACCAATTCAAGGACACCCTAGATGAGAATGTTCATTGAAGAAGATAAAAGAAAATAAGTAAAATAGTTTTGCTTAAAATGCCCATTGTATTGGTTAAATGAGTCAAGAGAGAACTCTGTATTAAAAAATTCATAGTTTAACTTAATTCCAATTTTAGACAAGACTCAGTCTACTGCAACAATGATAGTGGCACATAATCGTCACAGAACTCATTTCTTAAATTGATGCATTACTAAAAAAGGGTTTGTTAAGCAATAAAAATTGAATATCAAATCCTACTTTTTATTTGACTTTCATCAAAACATTTGAATTAGGTTTCTAATGCACCTTTTACCCACCTATGAAAAAAATGAATCTCTTAACAATTTTTTTAGAAAATGCTGTACCCTTATGTATAAGTCATGGAATGTAATTAAAGCACCCAGTTTTTGTATGGTTTTTGTAAAAATGATTCATCCAACAACTTAAATTCCAAAACAGAAAAAGCACTGATTCTTCCATAACTAATTAGAACACAGCATATTGAAAAGCCTGTTTTATTAAATTCTCTTCATAGTACTTTCAGCAAAACTCTTAGGCATTGCAAATATTCTGTAGGTAATCCTGGAAGGGTGAGAATACTTGCAAAGATAGAAAGGAGAGACATACAGATAAACTGGGGAGCCAAGGATTGCAAATACCTCAGTTCTCACATTGACTCATCCAAAGTAGGTGGGGTAAAAGAGCTGGCAGCAAATCTACCCTATCAGTTTTTGCAGAACACTATCAATTTTAAAATAACCTAGAGATTTGTGTTGGGGAAATATGATATTTAAAAAAAATCTTCCAGCCCAGAAAACCCCTCCACAATGGTAGTAGGGAAGGAGAACACTTTTATTATTGAATAAGCATTAAACCTGAATGTGATGAGCATCACAGGCCATCCTCTGAGAGATTGCAAGGATGGAAATAAATCTCACTCTTTCATATAGCCAAACAGACTCGACCCACTATATATGTGTTTTTAAGATCTAGTTCTCAAGTAGGAGAATTTCACAGCACCATTTGACACATACATTTGATCCTAAAATCACCTGGTAATTTGGTTGACCATCAGTGTTAGCTAATTGGTTATATTCAAAAGAAAAACTTTTTGTACTTTTATGACAGGAGCAAGTTTTGCATCTTGTACCAAGGCACCCATTGAAGTTTGTTTCCTACCCTCTTTAAATAGCTGGGAGACAGGGGTGCTATATCTCTCTCGATGCTTATATTTCAAATTGATGGCTCCCAGGTACTTGAGAAAAACTTTCCTGGATCATAAAGACCTACCTAATATCCAAACAGATTTATATACATTTTAAAAAGAGGATGATATACTTATAATCACAAGCTTTCTAAAGTAAACGTTCTAATAAAAAGGAGAGAAATTTCTTCCCTTATTTTCAACATGGAGAATTAAGCCTCTTATTTTAATTTACATTTATCCCTACAGTTATTACCATTATTTGGATAGTATATTGTCATAAATTAAAGTGAATTCACAAGTAATCTATCAATAATGAAATGTCTCTACAAATAAATATTCTAGTGACTATATATCATCTCTTTTAACAGTAGGTTAGTGGATAATTCACACTCTAACTGCAAAACATAAATGTATTACTGGCATAAATATGCTACCTGTGGGAAGGCTTATCCAAAATACTCACAAGTTTAGTTTGATAATTATGAATGAAAACCAATAATTTTTAATCAATAACAAGGATAGCACAAACTCAGGACAGCTCTGATGATGAACAGGTAATAAAATGTCCTACAGAAAAATACGAAAATTCCAATTATCTTTTGGAGCCTTGTAAAATTAATTGACATTTGTAGAAACAAGATTTCATAGTAGAATACAGAATTAGAAAAGGGACATGAAAATAAACTACATTGTATATTGATAAATTAAAAATAAAATAAAATTTTTTAAAAAACATAATTTTCATGAAACTTTAATAACATCCTGAATTTAATTTAGGAATAGCAAATAATAGTATGTCTTAAAAACTCACCTAGTAGCTAGCTTATTCATAAGTAGCTACCTGATTGTTATTAATAAAATAAGTCCATGAAATTGCATTAATTTACTCTGTGAAGAAGCTAGTGCAATATATATATGTACATATATACAAACTCAAATATATTTGAGGCCCCAAACCAAGCCAAGGACCATGCTTCAAAAGCAATGTGCAGCATACATTTATAGGAGACTAGACTAGCCTTAATATGGTTTGGCAGGATTCCCTAATGTCTCAAGGTAATAATCCCAGAGTGCTAAAAGGCTTTCTTGATTTAAAATCTTTCAACCCACGAGTCCTAAATCAGTTCCTATAATTATCGTGCCATTTATTTCTTCAGTCTCACACTAAACATTCCTTTTGGAATGAAAACTTTAAACCAGATATTAAAAGCTATTAAGCCATTATTGACCATTCATTCAGAAGCCCAGTTACTTTATTATATCCAAAAAATAAAAATAAAAAGACAAATAGAAAGGAATGAAGTGGATTTGTGTTCAAAAATGGCTTTTACAACTTCATTACCTTAAGATGAGTTATTTGGGTCTTCTGAATGTCTTACCTTACAGAAAAATTGGGTTATACACCCATCACAAATGTTTTTATTTTTATTTTTATTATTTTTTTTCATAATTACACAAAATGTATCACTGGTTGAGAAAATGTCAGCTTGCTTTTTTCTATTCCTCATCTTTCATTTAAGTATGAGGAATGGAACATAAAAGAGAAAATTTTGTTAAGAGGGTAGTAAAATGTATGAAGAATAGAATTCTATTACCATGGGAATAAAGGATCTTTATAAATTAGTAGTAATTATGCAGGCATTAAGTGCCACTGAATAGTAAAATAAAGAAAGCATCAAATATTGGAAAAAGCACCAAACATGGACCAGGGAGATTTTGGTCTTCTGAAGAATACCAACGGGGAATAATTTTAGAAGCAGATCACATGTAGATAAAAGTCCCTGGGAACTGTTGTTTTTATATTGAATTAAAATATACATATAGCAAGTTCAGAATATCCATGTAGCCAGCCTCTAGATTAGGAAATATATTATTATCGGCATGTAAAGCCTCTTGATAGCTTCTTCCCTCCCCTAATATTATGTATGTTTCAGGACTTTATGGTCACCCATATATGATGCTTACATTTCAAACTGATGGCTCCCAGGTACTTGAGATCTTGAATTATCAGCCTTGAGAACTGTGAAAAAATAAATTTCTACTGTGTAAGCCCCCCAGTCTGTGATACTTTGTTAACAACAGCCCTCACAAACTAGTACAGATGGTGTTTCTTTGCTTCAGGATTCTTTTTCTTCTTTCCCCTTGTAGTTAATGATCACTTTGATTGTTGTCCCTGTGACGATATGATAGATTCCTTTTTCTTTGACTGCTTTTAAGATTTCTTTTATTCGTCTTTAGTTCTCAGTATTTCAGTATTAATTGCTTATGTGCAGCTGTCCTGGGGTCTGCTGAGACTTTTGCATTGTTGGATGAACCCCTTTCATTAGCTAAAAAAACTCTCAATTATTTTCTATTCAAATATTGTTTCTCTTCATTTACCTTCATTTCTCTCCTTCTGGAACCCCATTTGTATATTTGCTAGCTGACGTGACAGTATTCAATCCGTCTTTAATTATTTGTTGTTTTGTTCATTTTATTTTTCTCTCTTCACTTCATTGTAGGCATTTATTTTCCGCCTTTGAGTGCATTAACCCTGTTTTTTTTTCTTTGTCCAAGCTGTTGTTAAACACATGCATTGGCTTCTTATCAGATATCATGGGCATTTTTGTTTCTAAATTGCCTACTCAGTTCCTTTAAAAAAAAAAAAAATTCCAAGTTTTTGGTGAAATTCTTCACATGTCTATATTATTCAACTTTTTCCTACATCTTTAATATAATAATTACAGTTATTTTAAATCTCCTGCCTACTAACTCCAATATCTGAATCATTTGTGAGCCTGCGTCTATTTGCATTTTCTCAGTTATTGATTATAGATTCTTATCTTCACATATCTATTGATTTTTTTTTAATTACATGTGAGATATTGCATGCTAAACAGAACTCTTGTGCTGGCTTGCTTCCCCTTTTCCTCTGTTACCCAAATAATTAATCAAATAATTAATGCAGGTCAGGGATG
>NW_007735675.1:137982-139375 GCF_000696425.1 Galeopterus variegatus
GCTTCCCCTTTTCCTCTGTTACCCAAATAATTAATCAAATAATTAATGCAGGTCAGGGATGGGACAAGATTTTAATAATGCTCAGTTTATCTCTAGTTGGCCTCTGTTTCTAGGACATGACCATCCTAGGTCTTTTTCCTTCAGAGGCCCCCATCCAGCTCCCCAGAATTTCTCCTCACATAGCTTAAAAATTTGGCAAGTATATTGACAAGTGGGCTTGCAGTTTTCTTGAGGAAAGTCTGAATGTCTTCAGTGCCACATGCTTGCAGGGGATTTCACTCTGCCTTCCTGATGTGTTTGCTGTATTTCTGCAGTCTCTTGCTACAAATAACTTCAAGATCTCATGAATGTCCAAAGGGGGAGGCCAGCAGTGTGCTTAAAGTAGTGTTCTTTTCTTTTTTTCTTTTTTTCATAAGCACTGGGAAACAGAAAGATATTTCACTCTAATTTTAAACTTTCAGCCTAGCTCTCCCATTTCCCATGAGAATCCAGAGTTCAGTAAATATTCTCTAAGGAAAACAGACTGCATATTTGAGTCCCTCATTTTAAATTAGTCATACCAGCTACTAGCAACCACTAAGAGTGCCACCAGTTTCTCTTCCCCCCAGCAGAAGATTTTTTTGTCTGAGCAGGACCACTCCTGAATTTGTGTCTTAGATTGGCAAACCCTCTAGGGGAATGATCAGCTCACCTGGATTGCAGGCAAACACTCCAGGAAAATGATCAGCTCACCTGGATCACATCTCACCTGGATTGCATCCATCTATTACTTACTGTTTCCACAGTCCCTTGATGCCTATGACAATATGGTTTTGTTTGTTTTTGCTTTTAATGAACCAGACTTTAGAAAATGGTTTCAGTGGGACCACTGACCTTCTGTAGACAAGTACATACTAATCATTAGTGACATAAGTTTCTGGGGATTTATGAAAGGGTATTTTGGAGCAACAATCTTAAGGAGATTCAGTGAGATATGAGAAGACTCAGACAACATAATGAAAAGAGAAAAAAATGCAGGATATCAAGGAGGAAATTTACAAAGAGATTAATACCTTTAAAAAGAATATAGCAGAACTCATAGAACTGAAAGATTCATTTGATGAAATGAAAAATACCACCGATAGCTTAAGTGGCAGGCTAGAACAAGCAAATGAAAGAATTTCTAATCTTGAAGGTAGTCTTTTTGAAATAACACAGGTGGACAAAATAAAAAGGAAAATAATTTTTAAAAACAAAGAAAATCTAAGCAAGCTAGCACACAACTGTAAGTACACAAACATTCAAATCTCGGGTGTTCCAGAAGGGGAGGAGAAAGGAAAAGGCATGGAAAATCTATTCAATGAAATAAGAACAGAAAACCTCATAGGTATAAAGAGAGGCGTGGACCTTCAGA
>NW_007735675.1:139949-142984 GCF_000696425.1 Galeopterus variegatus
AAAAACAAAGAAAATCTAAGCAAGCTAGCACACAACTGTAAGTACACAAACATTCAAATCTTGGGTGTTCCAGAAGGGGAGGAGAAAGGAAAAGGCATGGAAAACCTATTCAATGAAATAAGAACAGAAAACCTCATAGGTATAAAGAGAGGCGTGGACCTTCAGATCCAGGAGACTCAAAGATCCTCAAACAGATTCAACCCAAAAATATCCTCTCCAAGACACATTATAGTCAAACTGGCAAATCTCAAACACAAAGAGAGAATCTTAAAAGAAACAAGAGAAAACCCTCAAGCCACCTGCAAGGGAGCCCCTATCAGACTAACAGCAGACTTTTCAACAGAAACTCTACAGGCCAGAAGAAAACAGGATGATATATTCAAAATACTAAAAGAAAAAAACCCACCAGCCAAATACTATACTAGCAAAGCTCTTCTTCAAAAGTGAGGGGGAAATAGAGTAATTTCCAGACAAACAAAAGCTGTGGGAGTTCATCACCACAAAACCAACCTTACAAGAAACCCTCAAGAAGTCCTGCGTCTGGAATCCATAAAATAATAATCACTGCCACAATTAACACAAGAAAGACCAAAACCCACTGATAGAAGAAAAATGCAGAAGAGAAAGGGAAAGAAACTAAATCTATGACCACAAGAAGCCATAGTGACAATGTAATAATGTCCCTGCTTTATTTCTGATTTTAGTAATTTCAGTCTTTTTTCTTGGTAGGTCTAGATAAAGGTTTGCAAATTTTGTTGATCTTTTTAAAGGATCAACTTCTGGTTTTGTGGATTTTCTCTATTGTTTTTTAATTCCCTCTTATATATATTTCTGTTGTAATCTTCATTATTTCCTACTTATATTTGCTTTTGGTTTAGTTTGCTCTACTTTTTCTATTTTCTTAAGGTAGAAGTTTACATTACTGATTTGACATTTTTCTTAATTTTAATACAGGGATTTTTTTTTTTTTAATTCATCAATATACACTGTAGTTGATTTTCCTGTCCCTTTACCAATTCCTCCTTTCCCCCCATCCTCCACCTCCCCACATCAACATCATATCCTTTCAGGGAAAAAAAAAAAAAGGGTCGGCCCAGTGGCACACTGGAGAGTGCGCCGCTTGGGAGTGTGGCGGCGCTCCCGCCGAGGGTTCGGATCCCACGTGGAGACCGGTTCCCGCTCACTGGCTGAGCGCGGTGCGGACGCAACACCGAGGGTTGCGATCCCGTTACCGGTCAGTAAAAAAGACAAAAAGGAAAAAATAAAAAAATCATATCCTTTCACTTGTCTTAACCAGTTCAAGGAATTATTGTGATTGTTGTGTCTTCCTCCCACTCCTGTTTATTTGTTTGCATATTTATTGATTGATTTCTCTTAGTTCCCACTTGTAAGTGAGAAAATGCTTCCCAAGAAAGCAAGATTTTTTGTTTGTTATATTTGTTTTGTCTGAGTCTACTGAGATTACTTTGACATTTCAGAGCTCTAAGACATAGGACATTCCCCAAGAAAGAACTGAAACCTTCATAAATTCTTCACAAATAAAGTTAAAATTTTTCTAGTGATGTAAAGGCAGCCATTTCATAGGAGAGGGAAAAACAAAAACACAAATGATGGACACATTTGTAGGATATACTTTTGTCATCATCACATAATTGTGCACAAAAGACTCCGTAGACATAGATTCAGATTTGCCTAACATCAGATTCTATTCATTATAGTACCATTTTATTTTATCTTATTAATGTACACACGAAAACAAAATAACTCTTTCTCCTTCTAATATTTTGATTAGGTATTCACACCATGTCCCATAGTCAAAGACAATAAATTTGTGTACTGAGATAAATACAAAAAGAAACAAGCACACACAAACAAAACAAAGGGAATCCAATAGAGAAAGCCTTCAGTCCCTTTCTGATTATTTACTGTCTTCCTATTAAAATAACTTTATCTCTGGCTTATGTAATATTTGCACCTGTGGCTATGTAATGACCACACGTGAGGAAATGGATTGAATCTAGCTGCTTATAGATCAGGCTGGAATTCCTCAGTCATTGGATCCTAAAGTCATAAAAATACTTTGGATTTATTTAAGAAAGAGTTAAAAATAAACTAATTCTTTTACAGGTGCCTAAGGGTCGTTTTATTTTTCTTTTCTATTTGTCATTTTTTGAACTTGCATTGGTCTTTAACTTCACAGCATACATGAAACCCAATCCACAAACTCAGCTGAGCAGAAATACTTCCTTGTATTTAATATGAGTCAACCTAAAACAAGTTAGTTTTGACTTATAAACTTCTATTCTCTTTTATCTGGACTGGAAGAAACTTCAGTTTTAGGCATTTTGTTCCGTAATCTTAAATTCAAATGTTGTAAATATTCTAAGACATGTGGAACCAGGTTTCAGGTGGAACCAATGATTTTCTAGATAACAGTCAATAGTCTACACAGGTAATGAGGCACCCATTATTTTTGTATGTAGGACTCTTTCATATCCAGTCACTNATTCTTTTCAAACAACCACCATTTATCTTTGTTGTGTTTGTCCTTTTTTATGTTTTCCTTAGTATTTCATTTATTTCAGCCGTTATATTTGGGTTTATTTCTCCCACTTATTTTCAATCTTTCTCCTGTTTTACTGTCTAATATTAAGGCTATAAATTTTGTCTAAACACTGAATTAATTGCATTCCATAAATTTTGAAATGTTGTATCTTCGTTGCTATATACATTTTAAGTAAAAATTTGTCCAATAAAAATAAATAAATAGATATAATAAAATAAAAATGAACAAACAAAAAAGTGTTTAGGAGATCTATATTTATAATTGGATCCTAAAGTCATAAAAATACTTTGGATTTATTTAAGAAAGAGTTAAAAATAAACTAATTCTTTTACAGGTGCCTAAGGGTCGTTTTATTTTTCTTTTCTATTTGTCATTTTTTGAACTTGCATTGGTCTTTAACTTCACAGCATACATGAAACCCAATCCACAAACTCAGCTGAGCAGAAATACTTCCTTGTATTTAATATGA
>NW_007735675.1:143820-144430 GCF_000696425.1 Galeopterus variegatus
TTTTATTTTATCTTATTAATGTACACACGAAAACAAAATAACTCTTTCTCCTTCTAATATTTTGATTAGGTATTCACACCATGTCCCATAGTCAAAGACAATAAATTTGTGTACTGAGATAAATACAAAAAGAAACAAGCACACACAAACAAAACAAAGGGAATCCAATAGAGAAAGCCTTCAGTCCCTTTCTGATTATTTACTGTCTTCCTATTAAAATAACTTTATCTCTGGCTTATGTAATATTTGCACCTGTGGCTATGTAATGACCACACGTGAGGAAATGGATTGAATCTAGCTGCTTATAGATCAGGCTGGAATTCCTCAGTCATTGGATCCTAAAGTCATAAAAATATTTTGGATTTATTTAAGAAAGAGTTAAAAATAAACTAATTCTTTTACAGGTGCCTAAGGGTCGTTTTATTTTTCTTTTCTTTTCTATCTCAGCTAGGGATTTCTACCATAGTAATTGGTTAGCAAGACCAATCCCATCATTTTTAAGCTCACTCTGATAGTAGTGCCAGGGTAGAAAATAACTTTGTGGATTTCTTAAATACTTCCTGTGTCCTTTATTCAGGGAATCCAAACTTTTCAAAGATGTTTTCACTTG
>NW_007735676.1:0-27345 GCF_000696425.1 Galeopterus variegatus
CTACAAAAGGCTGTAGGGTGGTGTTCATTATGAAAGAAGTGTAAACTGAATTGACATACTTCGAAAACATAAAGGCCATAAGGTTTTCACCATCTAAATCAGTCAACCTAGGGCCGGCCTGGTGGCGCACTGCTACAGTGCGCCGCTTGGGAGCGCGGTGGCTCTCCTGCCGAGGGTTCGGATCCCACATACAGACCGGTTCCCGCTCACTGGCTGAGCGAGGTGCGGGAGCAACACTGAGGGTTGCGATCCGTTGCCGGACACGGAAAAAGACAAAAAGGAAAAAAATAAAAAAATAAAAAAATTAAAAAAATAAATCAGTCAACCTATAGACCTAACAGAGAAGTGATTTTGAGCAGTTCCTCGAAATCAGGATTTCTGCACCAGGGTGTCTCCCTGGGGACCTACTCGCTTAAATCACCGCTTCTTCCCTGAGCAGCAGGCGCTGGGCAGTGTGGCCCCAGAACCAGGGCCAGCAGGATGCGGGAGGTAAGAGGGCTCCTGTGACTCTCTCTTCTCTTCTCTAAATGGGGAAAGAGCCTGGACACCCACAGGTGCTCTTCTAGAATATGTGGCTGCCACAGCCCCTCTGATCCCGTGTGTGGCAGAACAGATGCTCAGCTCCAGGAGGGACTCACTGCCAGATGCCTCGAGACCCCGGGAAGGTGACCAGACCCCCAACCCCAGAGGTGTGTAGCACTGGCAGCTGCGGCTTGGTGCTCCTCGGCGCCCTGAAGGGTACGGTGAGGAGCCTGTTCTCAAAGGGCTCCCTGCCGCTGCAGCCCTGGAGGCAGGGGGCACAGGGACAGTGGGTGGGGATCGAGTGGCGGGCACAGGTCCATGGAGGGAGCAGAAAATTCGTGTTGGCTGAGTTGGAAATTTAGGTTTGGAGCTGGAGTAGACCAGACCAGAATTGGAGAAACTGCTCCACTCCGGGTTGGGGGCCTATTGTTCATGTCAACCACTGGATTTAACAGGGTGGGTTCCAGCTGACTGGGGAAAAACAGGCAACAGTGCTCTTATTTTCAGAATTAAGAAGCCAGCAGCGTCTGTTCTGCGTACAGTAAGAGCACATGGAGCACACTGTGTATCCCCAATGCTGCAAAAGGCCTGCACCTTGGAGGCTCGGCGTGGGGGCTGAGCAAAAGGCCACACAGGCCAGGCAAGCACAGAAAGCACTGAACGAGAGCCAAGACTGAGAAAAAGCTAGGAACCTCCTGCCACTGGCCTTCAACAGAGACATCGTCAACTGTATCTAAAATAAGACAAGCTGTGCCCACGCCACGGTGCCTATTCGTTGTCCAGAAGCCTATGACGTGAAGGAGACATGAGTGAAGATGTCGTAAAAAAAAAAAAATGTAGCTACTTCAGAAATTAACTCAATGTGCAAGACAATCTTTAACTCAGGTGAATCAAAACTGTAAGTGGAGGGAAAGAAAGCTAAAAAGCCCATTTTAAAATTCATAGTATATATTTCCTTATTTTATTGAATAAGCAATAAAAATTCTAAATTAGTACATATCTGCAAATTTATAAAAGGCAGTTTCAGTGGAAAACAAATTTTATAAGTACCACAAATCAGACAACAAAAATGTCTCTTTGAAGAATGAACAAGTTCAAATGCATAAGGAGATGCCGCCCATCTTCTCTTCATTGTCTAGGGGAACATGAATGCTTACGTGCAAAAGATAGTCCCTGGTGAACTGGGGACACCAAGGCACGGGCAACTTCATGGAGAGAGGGGCTGACAGTGTCAGTCCGCACCCCAGCCACCTGTGATGGTGCCCTCTGCACACACAGCCTTAAGACAAGCGCCAAAGTCAGACCACGGCAGATACAATTCCAGGGACTTGAGAACAAATATCAACATTCTCCACTCTGAGTCCCCAAGAGGACATCAACATTTTTGTCTATAAAGGAATTGTTCTAGTAATGGATTTATTTTTTGATGTTTCATGAGCCAGGAGGGAATAAGCGTACCTTGAAGACATATGTATTAGCATCAAATGTCACATAAACACATAACAGCTAAGGACACGTGCTGTGCCTGTCACTACATGGTCACGACCACCGCACACGTGATGCCTTACAATCACTCCTAAGGGCAGTAGAACAGCAGAGGATCTTGCATTAAAAATCAAAATATACCCATACACCAAAGAAATGAAAAAGAACTGAATCACCCTTGGCAAAATGACAATAATGGGAATGACTTAACCGACAGGTTTAAAAGGTTTTCGTATAAACTCTTTTTTTGGTTTGCTATTGCCCATCCTCAATTATTAGCACTTATTTAAAAACGTGTATTAACTGAAACGGAATCCTAAGTGAATTCCTTTGTAATATAAAAAAGGCACATATCAATACCTAATGATTTTTAAAAACTACATAGTATACACCATTACATATTTCTTAGTGTAGTCAATCTTATTAACACATCGTTATACTACTGTTAGACTCATAATATTCATATATTGGCTTATCTAAAAATACCTGGACTTTGGAAACTTAAATACAAAAATAGGCTTGAAAACAATTAAAAAAATCTACCTATAGCAGAACGTATTGTAAGTGGTAGACTTAACGGTATAACAGGCACTGCATGCTGGTGGCCTTGCACCATACGAGACTGCTGCAGGAACACATAACCTATCTGTGTGAACACACCTGGCTGCAGTCACTTGCCTGCACGGATACACCTGGTTGCAGTCACCTGTCTGCAAGGACATACCTGGCTGTGATCAAAACCCTTAGGCAAGCCCTGCTACGAGCTGCCAGTCCAACACGCATCCTGCCTGAGGCCATAGGCAGAGCCTGACAACTGTCCACCTGCAAGGTTCTGGATGTAACTAAGGAGACTGATAGATTAAAAGAGAATTGGCAACATTTTGCAGACACTTGCACTGACCCACTCTCAGTATGCTGGCTCCAGACATAAGAAGTGCTGGTTCAAGTCTGCAGACTTCCCTCAAACTGAGCACTCTGCCCTACAGTCAGGGTGTATCAGGCCTGCCGCCCAGCTGGTGCACTACCCAACACGGAGGAGCCACACAGCACCATCCACAAACAAAAGAAAGGCCTAATGCTGGTTCAGGGCTCAGTGGCTTCAGGCTAAACTGTTTTAGATGTTTTAATATTTAACTACTATAAACCACCTTTTATTAAGGTGAAAAGGAATCATGTCACTGTGTAAGCTAACTGCTACAAGGAGAAAGACATAACTTGTAGGAGAAAATGTTTTTTGGGTTCTAAAGCCATTGTGCCTACACTCTCTCCCTTCACCTTCAGTTTCTAAATCCCCTCTAGGTGGGCATCACAACCTGCTTAAAAGGGAAAGGGACCCGAGAACCGTGACTCAGAATAAATCCACAATGATTTTCTTGAAAATTATTTCATTATGAAGGAAAAGTTGCAACACATTTATAAGTATTATGAATATTCTGGAAAAGGAAAGCTATCAAAACTATCCAGATCTTGCCAAAAAGTTAATCTGAATCTGAAAATCACACCTTCACTGGTGCTGTCCACAGAGCATCTGGGACGCTGGGCTAGTCCTAGAGCTGCTCTGTCCCCCAAGGAGCCGCTGGCCACAGGACATTTTAGGAAGAAAGTCAAAGTTCAAATGTGATGTTGCACCACTCAACAAGATCAGAAAGGATGGAACTGGTGTGACCGAGGGACTGGGTGCTCAGCAGTGACTTAGATCCAAAGTGCTTTGTGTGGCCCATAGCTCTGTCCTGGTCAGCGCAGTGGCAGGTCCAGACTCCAGAGGGCAAAGGCTCGAGGGGCTGGTCTGGACTGTGTGACGTGCGGCAGGACCACTGGCCTGACTTCCTCCACAAGTCGCTGGCATGAAAAGGGGTGGTGGTGGTGGTGGTGTTCTTCTAAATGAAATGTAACATGTAGTGAGTGGATTGTGTTTGGACTGGGATTTAAACAAACCAAATGTCAATGGGCATTTTAAAGGCAACTGGGGAATTTAAGGGTATTCTCAGTATTAGATGATAGCAAGGAATTACTAATTTTAGATGATAATGTATATGTGGGTTATGTAAGAAAGTGTCCTTATGTTTCAGAAATACATGCAGAAATTCTGAGGAACGTCGTTAGCATGTCCGAGGTCTTCTTTAAACTACTATACAACAGTTTCAGAAGGAAAGAAGAAAGGGATTGATGGAGCAAGCATGGTCAAGTATCAGTAACGCTGAACGAGGGACGACGGGCGTAGTACACAGTCAGCCCTCCACATCCACAGGCTTCGCGTCTACAGAATCAACCAACCGCAGATCAAAGATACTTTTAAAAATCGCATCTGTACTGAACATGTACAGACATTTTTTTCCTTGCCACTATTCCCTAAACAATACAGTAAAACAACTATTTGCATAGCATTTACATTGTATTAGGCATTATAAGTAACCTAGAGATTATTTAAAGTATACAGGAAGATGTGCGTAGGTTATATGCAAATGCTACACCATTTTATATCAGGGACTTAAGCATCCATGGATTTTGGTACTTGTGGGAGGTCCTGGAACCTCCCACAGATATCGAGGGACAACTGTATTCCTCTTTCTGATCTTGTACATTTTGAAAACTTTCTAAATCAAAAACTAAAAAATTATTTCCAAAAAGTGAAGCTCCATTAACAAAAACAAACAATAAAACCCGTTTTATAAGAGGCCTAGTAGAGACAGCTGAGAACATAATTTTTTCAGAATCTCCAAGACTAGAGTGTGATGAGATACACTGCCTCAGGGGCACGGCCCCACCCCCTCCACAGGGAACACCCCACTTTCCCACAGCACTGCTTCCCCAGGAAGTGGTCACCTGAGCGCAGCAGCAGAGGTGGTTCAAATCCACCTAAATCTGACCTGCTGCCCAGACACTAGGGTGGGTTTCCTTTATTAAAAAAAGAAAAAGGATAACTTTGTTAGTTCACAGCACCAAGAGGTGCATCAGTTAGGTATCAGCTGAGGAAGAGGCAGCCATCAGCCATCCTGTGAGCACCGAGTTAGGAAAAACATCTTAAATGTAAAATATATTAACCATACCAGACAAATGCAAGGTTTATTTCTGGAGTGACACAATGGGAAAAAACAAAATGTCCCAAGCAGTCCTGATCTAATTAGTGTTCTGAACTACACCACGTCTATCATCAACGCAGTTACACAATCTTTTCACAGATACTAGTCAGCCACCATGGAAAGCTGTATATCCAACTGCCTATAAAGCATTGAGAAGTTGGGTCTAAGTGGGAAGGGGACAGAATAAACAACTGAGCACACTGCAAGTACCAGCCGTGCAGACAAGTAAATGATGAGACTGCAGTTCAGGTTTCAAGAAACTACAAAAATAGAAAATTACTCAAACATTTAGCTACAACCCCTCCACTAGTATCCAACCCATACTAATAGGAAAAGAAAGACTGACACTCAGCATGCCCTGAAAGCTCTAAGAGACCCCCGAGCCACATGCTCTCTGTGCAAACACAGTAAACCCATCCAGGCAAAGAATCAGAGGTCTTACCTGGAATAGAAGTGAATGTTTAAAGTTTCCACAGGATATTTTGAGAAGAAAATTAAACTTTAAATATGATATTGCACTAGTGGATAAGACTAGAAAGAAGGAACAACAACAAAAACCCAAGAAACAAAACCCAGTCTGTGGACCTGACAGCTCAACAGTGTCCACCCAGGGCCAGCCTGAGTTGAGCACTCGAGGGGTGCTAGGCCACGTGGCGGTGGCTTCTCCTCTGACATCCAGTCAGATGCATCCAGTCTGTGCCATGAGCATCAGCCCTAACTTTCATGGTGGTTTATTTTTATACGGAGGAGCACCCCACCCCATGGCGCCTGCAGGGCCATGGCACCCGTGTTGTACCTTGGGATGGCCGGCACAGGTGGGCAGGACCATCTCAGCCCATCTGCTCACATGACCCTTCCCAACTGCCTTGGGACAGAACAATATCTGTGACGGTATAAAAGACTGGCAATCAACCGGCAATTGTGTTTTACAAACCACCTGATGGAAAAGAAACATTGTTCCTAAAGAAAGTGAAAATTCAAGCCTCTTACACATTCTGGGGAGTTCCTAGTCTGTTTACTGTTTTTAACTAACTCACTCTGTCAGTCAAAAAAAAAAAAAAAAAGTCTCCTGTACCAGCCTACACAATGACTCTTAAGGCCGATTTGAGTGTCTGGTTCTGCATTTTCAGCAACCATACATCCAGTTCACCCTCAATTAAGGTGAACAAAAGAAAACAGTTCAAACTTACATATGTGCATTTTAAACCAATGCCTCTCCAAGCCCACATCTAAACACAGCACTATTTCTGGGTCTCAAGTTAATAATGAGATGATGCCTTTGGCACTGGGACAATTCCAGGGACACCACCTATCTATCCCCCAGTGCAACTGGAAATCCTGGCAGGCAGGAGGCTGCAGCCTCTACGTGCCTTTCCCAGGGTTAGGATTCGCTAATAATGAGATGATGCCTTTGGCACTGGGACAATTCCAGGGACACCACCTATCTATCCCCCAGTGCAGCTGGAAATCCTGGCAGGCAGGAGGCTGCAGCCTCTACGTGCCTTTCCCAGGGTTAGGATTCGGTGAAGGCACAGTTGAGATTCTGTGCAGTGCACCGACTGCACAAATCAGACATAACCTCTGTTCTAATTAATCATGGGCAGCATGGCTCACCTCTTCAAAGCAGCATTAATAGGTATAATACACTTATTCTAGTAAAGACCAACATGAATCAGAACTGAGTAACATTCAAAATGTATAGCACCAGTTTGTAATTGAATCAAAACACATGTCAAAAAATAAAGCTACATAATTTATCAGCTTTCTAGGAGGATTAGCTGGAAATACTCATCTATTTTAAACTGGATGCACAGCTTTTAACATCATTCCAAGTGAAAGTTTTAATTGACATTCAAAAAAATAATGTAATAAATCCGAGAGTTAGAAAAAAATAGAATATCTAGCCATGAACTCAAAATCACTTCCTATGTCTAACCCAAACAATTCTGAGCTCTAACTACACAGAGTAGGTGGGTGGGTCACCTTGTAAAGGAACCTGGAATGGTCAAGATGGGTTTTTATCTATCTGCTCTCCTGGAGTCAGATTCTTTAAATTGTTCTGTAAATCGAAAGTGACTCTCTCTCCACTTGTCTGTGCGAAAGAGTTGCTGAAGAAAAGGCTCACGTCTAGGGGGGCCTCAGCCTCGGAGTCCCACGAATCTGTGTCTGTGCTGCTGGAGTCCTCAGCTGTTGTGGGCGGGTAGCTGAGCTGCTCTAACTGGTCGATGATGTCAGAGAACTGGAAGGCTGAGCTGGATTCTGACCGGACTGAGTAGGCTGGGAAGTTGACCATAGAGCTGGCCTCAGACTGATTGGCCGAGCTGGACATGTGCGAAGAGAGCCCGCCATGCAGCGGCATGTTATTGAGGGAGCTGTTTTCAGACTGATTGTTCCTAAGAGAGCTAGTCTCAGAAGGACTCAACAGGCTCTGCATCAGGCTTGCTTGTGCCTTCACCTCAAAGAGCTCGGAGGTGTCTGAGGGGTGCACATTGCCATTGAAGTCACTTTCTTCCTCAAATTCAAAATCGTCTTCTACGTTCATGTCTACTGCCTCAGTGGAGTACCTGTCTGGGCTGGACTGAGCAGACTCCGGATGCCGGAAGGCATCTGGACCACACAAAGGAGGGGATGCGGTGGGCTGGGCAGGTACCCGAGGTTCCTGTGAGATTAAAGAGCTGTATGGGAAAGAGAATGCCTCAGAGCCTCCAGCAAAGAAAGAGATGTCTGCTGGATCATCATCTATGAACTCTTCAGAGACCTGCAGCTGAGTATTTGTCAATGTGAAAACAGGGCCACCCCCTCGGCACTGCCGGTCACACCAGTGCTCCCCACTGGGATGGAACAAGCCTGTGGTAAAGTCATCCTCACCATTGTCATTTTTACCAGCAGTTCTGTGCTCCCCGTCAGCCCTCCCTGCATCTAGGTCTAAGGCACTGAGACTCTGCCCTGAAGGACAGATGGAACCACAACTGCTCACAACATGACAAAACCTGACACCTGGAACAGGCTGGAGCGTGGGGGGCCCAGAGGTCTGGGCCGATTGCGTGTCAGGGCCTTCAGCCGCTGCTCTGCTGCTCCTCTCTGCAGCTGGACTCTTGACATAGGAAACCTGGGAATCCATAAGGGAGCCGCTGCTGTCCTTGAAGTCGAGCAGGCCAGGGGTGGTCAAAGCAGAGGTAGGGAACAGATAAGAGGAGGCATTTGCTGAAGATGGGGAGGCAGAAGTCCTCCATCCCTCAGTGAATGAGATGCTCTGGGGATCAAAATTAAGAAAAGAAAAAAAAAGATCATATAAAATTAAAAATTGCCATTAGGAGTTGCAAAATCAAATGGGCCTAACTTAGGATATCTACACATTTCTATCACAGCTTTTACAAAAAGGGTGATTGATGAGACATTCCCTTTTAGAACTTAAGATTTTAAAATGTAGATAGATAGATGCCATTGCAAACTGACCTAGGATATCTGCTTATAAACTCTTATAATTCCATTTTTTTCTTGTGGTATGAAATGTCCACAGTAATTAAGATCTCCATCATGTGTTCCATCTCAGTGGCATCCCCAGTCACCCTGAAGTGACAAGCGAATGAATTGGGGCATTCATTGTTTCACTGAGGCATGAAACACAGCTGGAGAGGGAGTGAGCCATTCCACTCAGCCAACTGTACCCCAAACCACAGCATGGACATCCTGGTAACAAGGCCAACTTCTACAGTACCGGGCACTCACCTGCCAGATTTATTGCCAGCAGGGAGTGGGGACACGTATCAGTCCATTCACATTTACAACAGAAGGACAAGAATCATTACCTAGGATGCCCCTTGCCAACATCGGTGGCACAGGAGCCCTGGGGCATTTCGAAGGGACTGGAGTGATCCAAACAGTGAGTGAGTAAGAAGAGGCTCATGAACAAGATGAAGGACTCTGGAGGGGCCATGGCGAAGAAGCCAATGAGCCATGCTGTGGCACCTGCTCCTCCACGTGCCCTTACCATATCCTCACACACAGTTCCACACACAAAAACGCTAACCAGCCCTCTTTACTTGCTAAGTGTCACCACTCATATGTGCTATCACTGAGATGCAGTCACACTTTGAGAAGACCTCTTACTATATGTACTCAAGCAACGTCATTAAGAGGGTGGTTGGACCAAAATATAACCAAGTAGAACTGAGTAAATACTAAATAATGCACAGTGACTAACCTTTAGAGACAAAATAGTATACTAGTCACAATCCATAAGATTAATCTATTTTCAAATGTTTATCATATTATTTTTTCTTAATCATTCAGCCATACTCAATATTCTCTTGTGACGTTTAAAATGTAATAGAAGAAAATTCAAAGTGTAAATTTAATTTTTAGATGATTCATACTTTGACATTAAATTTGAACTTTGTGAAAGAACAATTAAAAATACATTTTCTTTTAATTTTAATTGATTTAACAAGGAATTTCTGAAGAGAAAACATACCTAGAAGAGTTAAATAATGTTTTTATTTAAAAGACCCATTTTTTAAAAAGCTGGGGACATAAACTTAGATATATGAGGTCTGAGTGTAGCTCCTGGAAATTCTATGACAGTAAAGATGACAAACCATCAACAAAAGCTAACATTGTACAGAAATAAAAATTGTAAAAATAAGAAACTGCAGCAGCATGAGGAAATAGTTATAATATTACATGAAAATGGCAAGGTCCGATGTAAAAACATGCTTGCATGTGGAAGTTGATATGCAAACATGAATACACAAAGAGACTGTAGTGAAGCAGACCTGAAACAAAAATGTTGCCCATGTCTAAGTGGAACAGCTGCTATCACATTTGGGACATTCCTGCCAAATGTTTTTCTGTGATGTGTTTGCGTGTGCCTTTCTTTTAATATAGTTGCAATCCTGCCAGACATGTACAGATGTAAATTTGTTTCCTGCCTTTCACTCTTAACATAACAGCAAGAACTTCCCCATGTTACTATATACTCTTTATAAGCAGAGCTTTTTTTTTTTTTTCCTTTTTGTCTTTTTTCGTGACCGGCAACGGATCGCAACCCTCAGTGTCACGCCCATACCGGACCGGGACCGGCAACGGGATCGCAACCCTCGGTGGCTCGCCCGCACCTCGCTCAGCCAGTGAGCAGCCGGTCTGTATGTGGGATCTGAACCCTCGGCAGGAGTGCCGCCACACTCCCAAGTGGCGCACGGTAGCAGTGCGCCACCGGGCCGGCCCCTAAGCAGAGCTTTTAATGGGTACAAAAAATCCCACTAAGTGAATACAGCTAAAACGTAGCTAGCAAGTTATCCAGCACAGATAAGTGTTGTTCAGGATTTCACAGTGTATCACAAGTAACACTATGATGCACATTTCAATGCACAAAGCTTTCTATCTATCTAGGACTCCTTTCTGGAAAGAGTCCCAGAATTGGAATCGTTGCATTAAATGATACAACTAATTTTAAGACTCTTGTCACAATATTGCCAGATTATTTTCCAAAAGAGTACAGGTAATTAATATTGGCTATATATATACACACACACACATATGTATGTATGTATATGTATTTATAAATATATATATATATACACACACATATATTTTAAACCAGAAAAGACTAACCTGTTTTGGCTGGTCTGCAGTCAGAGCATGGATAGATATCCGAGTCTTGCTGTGCTTTCTGCAAAACAGAGAATAAGCTGTGAGCAATCAAACATTCTTCTTCTCAATACCTGTTTTTAAAGCAGCAAGCATGAACTGTATTCCTGAAGAAAAACTCACATACCAATGTGGCTAAGACAGAAACATCTAACTAGAAACAAGCAGGAGTAACACAAAATAATTCAGATAAAAAGTAGATACCCGAAAAGAGGCAAAATTATATACCCACATTAAAGGAAAAATTTTACATGCAGAAAAACAACATAAATTTTCAGGTTAAAAGTTTATCATATTATATAAAAACATATATATAAGCTAAGCAATATAGAAAAAAGAAACTAACAGGTAATATCTGCATATGTATATGACATCTATATAAAGATATTACAAATCCATTTTCTTCAAAATACAAACAGAACTCATGTCAAAATACATGTTTATGTATTTGAAATGACTTTTAAGTAAATATTAAAAATATTAATTTTAAAAAGCACACACTTCACATCATAAAGAGCACAGAGCTCACCTTTCGTATGGAGCTCTCTTCATCCCACCCTCCTTGACACAATCTACTAGTTGTTTCTGAGTTCTTCCACTGTGAACAAAGGTTTAGATTTTTAAAAAAGAAACAACAGTAATTCACAGCATTAATTTTTCAAAAATAAAGGGAAAGAAAGACTCGCTCATCTCTCATAAATATACACATATTTATTTTAAAGTTACACTTTGTAATAATTACAACTGATTTTCTAAACAAAGCTTTTATTAAGCCCATTTTTTTCTCTATTTTATTTGATACGCTGTTTCCATCATTACCTTTTTCAATAGCTACACTTTGTATTGAGTTCTCTGAAACATTTTACATTTCTTTCTTGGCTAGGAATTACCTATATTCTCAGCTTTACAAACCAGCAAGAGGCCCCTGCAACCCATGCCACAGCCCCTACCTGTATCTGAAGGAGGACCCCCGACTGAAGAAGATGGCTTTTGCTTTTGGCTTAGGTTGATCAAAAAGTCTAAAAAAGGTGTGATACTCCACACAAATCTTCCAGAAGTTCTTACATTCATCTCTACTACCCAACAAAAATTCCAAGGTGTCCTGGTAAGGTCCCTACAAGCAAAATACAAAGGCTCAAGTAACTTAATTCAAAAATAAAGTATTGGACAAGAGAAAGTAAGTTCAGGAAGCAGATCACACAATGGACAATTCCAAAATTAAAAATTAGGAAGTTTTTTCTAAAAACTGTATACAAAGACTTCTCGTTCCATTTATTTAAGAAGAGAAAAACACAGTATATATATTCATTATAGAAATCACAGTAATATAAAGTCACCCACAATCACACCACTGTTTACATTCTGATGTCCATCTTTGTAACTGCTCTTTGCCCACCTTCTGTGCCAGTCTAACATATTCACATGTTATTAATGAGCTGTTTTCCATGGTGTTCTTTTTTTTTTTTTTAACCTAGGATATTTTAGATTTACAACACATGAAGTTTTCAGGCTCACAAATATCAAAATGAAGAAACCACTGCACTCTCACGATTTTTCCTTAGGATAAATTCCTAAAAATGGAATTCTGAGCTCAAAGACAATGTTGAACCTTCTGATATATATTACCAAATTACTTCTCAGAAAGACCGTAATACTTTGATTCCTATATTTAGTCTTAAAAACCTAAGTGCTTAGGAATAAAAAACATAACTTTGCCTTGTGCAGACGCAAACACAGTTCTGAGCTTTGAAATATGCTATTCCAATTAATAGCTGCTTTGGTGAGTTGAGCAGTAATTTTCTTCTTGATCTTCTCAGAATAACGGCAAGAAACTCATTTTACTCACAGAGAAAAAGAAGCCTTTTACTTGCACTTTGTACGTATGTTTGGAATTCATTCTACTTTTCTTTTATCCATAGAAGAGATATTTGAATAATAAACAAATATCCTTTCAAGCTTTTTACCAAAAGTAAATACAGTTACATACAGCATATGAACCTCGTATTTGACAAGAGCCCTGCTAATTAAGTGCCTTTTAAAAGCTCAAGTAAAGATGTTCTTCTGTTTGGTCCAAGGGCTCCAACCCTCACAAGGCCCAGAGTGTGTCTAAGCTGACGAAGGCGCGGCCATCTCTTAAGCTTCAACTTCACAGTGGCTCAGCTAACCTACTTTCTGTTTCTTAACTTCGTTCCTACAGTGGGAATGTAACAATGTGAGTTCCTTTGAATAGTTGGAAGTGCTGGATTTTTCCCAACTATCAGACTGTACAGACATTTCTTTTTTTCATTTTTACTCATTTCGGTAAATTCGTATGTAATTATTACTTTATTTACTGGCGATGTCCTAGGAAAGTCTTTCAACCCTGTGAACACTTTGTATTTCAGCTTCGTTACCTGGAAAACAGAGACCATGATAACCAACGGTTCTCGGCAGCCTCTGGGAGTCTGTCAGACGTGCACCTCCTCGGGCCCACCCCAGACCTGTGGAATCTGAAACCCCCGGGATGGAGCACAGTGATGTGTGGGTGACAAGCCTCCCAGAGGTGGTCAGTGTGAGACCTGCTGGACACAAGGCCCTCAAGCCCTTCCAAACCCCAATCCTGAATCCTGTCCCTTAACTTGGGTGCATTCCACTGAAATGATTTACAAGGTAGTTTTTTTTTTTTTTTCCCCCTTTTTGTCGTTTTTCGTGACCGGTAACGGGATCGCAACCCTCGGTGTCGTGCCCGTACCGCGACCGGCAACGGGATCGCAACCCTCGGTGTCATGCCTGCACCACGCTCAAACAGTGAGCGGAGTGGTCTCTATATGGGATCCGAACCCTCGGCGGGAGCGCCGCCGCACTCCCAAGCGCTGCACTCTACCGAGTGCGCCACCGGGCCGGCCTATACCATTATCTTTTAAAATGGCAAAAAAACATTAGTGGGAAATCCAAATGTCTAACAAAAGGAATATAGCTCAGTAAATTACAACTCCGCAATTTACCATAAAGTTTTTTGTTATTAAACATAATATATGTGAAGACTATGTAGATATAAACTTTCTTATAGTAGAATACGAAACCACATATACAGTATTATTACAACTATACAAAAATCTATGACTATATATGGCTAAAGACTGAAAGAGGCCATAGAGAAACCTAATAGTTATAATAAAGTAAAGGACTAGAGGTGGAAGTGTAGAGTTGTTGCAACAAATTTTTTTTTATTTTTCTTAAAAAGAATAACATGCTTGTTTGTTTGTTAGGGTTCTATTAACATCTTTCTAAAGCTCTCTCCAAAGTATTCGGCAAGTCCCATGTAATATTACAGTATATATACACATTGGTTTTTGTCCATTGTTCCTGGCTTCCTCCAATCTTCCCTACCTTTCTGTCTTGGAGCTGGCCATAAAGAAATTCTCTGACCTACTTTGTCTGATCATGGGTCATAAGACCCCCATTTCAGAAGGGGCTGTGCCCCATGCTTGGAAGGAAGGAACGCTGCACAGAGACGCCAAGAAGAATCTGAACAAACAGGCTAAAATGGGTGCAGTGTTTTACCCTAGATTGGAATTCTGCAAGAGCAACCGGTAAAAGGTAGCCAGGTGTCTCAGAAGAAGGGCCAGCAGGAGTTCTTTGTGCTGTTCTTTTTTTTTTGTCTTTTTTCGTGTCCGGCAACGGATTGCAACCCTCAGTGTCGCCCCCGTACCGGACCGGGACCGGCAACGGGACCACAACCCTCGGCGCCGCACCCACACCTCGCTCAGCCAGTGAGCGGGAACCGGTCTGTATGTGGGATCCGAACCCTCGGCGGGAGCACCGCCACGCTCCCAAGCGGTGCACTGTAGCAGTGCGCCACCGGGCCGGCCTCTTTGTGCTGTTCTTGCAGCTTTTCTATGAGCTTGAAATGGCTCCAAAATAAGATTTTTTAAAAAGGTACTGAGATGCTTTCTCGGCATTTTAGATTCTATTCTTGACATCATTATTTACACTTTTCTGCAAACTCAAGAGGAGGCAGCAAGGGAAGAGACATGGTCCCTTCAGAGATACCTCCAAAGAAACCAAAAACAAAAAAAAATCCAAAAACCAAACAGCAAAAAACTCTTCAGCCATAAAAAGTGATGAACACTGATGATACATGCTACAACATGGATGAATATTGAAAAGAAGGGAAAGAAGCTAGATACAGAAGTGTATTGCATGATCCCATTTATATGAAACATCCAGAACAGGCAAATCCGCAGAGACAGAAATGTCCAGGTATTTGTCTATTCTGGATACTAGTGGTTGCCAGGGGTTGGGGGAGTTACTGCTAATGGGTACAGGGTTTTCTTTTGGGGGTGATAAAAATATTCCAGAGTTAGTGGCGATGGCTGTGCAATTCTGTCAATATCATAAAAATGGTGAATTTTATGGAATGTAAATTATACCTCAATTAAAAAAATTCCTGGTTAAGAAATGTCTTCAATGCCAAGATATAAATGGTAGGTTCCACATAAGGACCAAAGTATCCTAGTGCCCAAACACTAAGTTATTCTAATTTCTATTCAAAGTAAAAAATATTGAAGGATTTTCAATTATGTTCTCAAAATTCCTCTCCTATACTGTGTCCTTAAAAAAAGGGGGGGTGGGCAAAACAAAACATCAATAAAAGGAAACAAAACAAAGTCCCCACAGACCCAGCTCTCCCAGCTCTCGACATTGTCCATGCCCCTAGGGAAAACCCTCAAAAAGCTGATGACCTGCCAAAAAGGCAGGAGAAAAAAAATGCTTGTCCTTCCAAGAAAGATGCAAAAAAACAGCTGCGAGAGACTCGCACGTAACCATTTCTAGCTGCTTGCTTACTTTTCCATTTTCCCTTTTAGTCAAAATAAAAACAGTCACTATATCCCAGGGTCTTAACCACTGTTACAAATCAGAAGAAGAAATAAATAGAATATCCAAGGACAGTTAAAGCCTTCATCTACTGTACCTGGACTGGAGAGACTTTAAGAGAACACCTCTGAGGTGGAGCAGTTAGCTGTGGGACCCTGAGGGCTGCTGCTTTCCTTTTACTTCTTGTCCAGTAATCCGTGGCATGACTGTGAACACCAGACAGGCTACAGTGCAGGACTGGTACGAACCCAGGGGGCAGGCCAGGGACCACCCGCTCTACCCTCAGTCCTCTTCCTCAGACAGCACCACCTTCCATGCAAAGGCTGCCTTTTCCGGGATTTACTCTCATTCATTCGTTCACCCATATTTATAAACAGCATTTTTAAGACTGTGAGTGCACTTTTCACTTGCAGACCTCACCTCCCGAACTTTCTCCACCACTGACTCAAACCTACCTTCCCCACATTTCCTGTATTTTTGGTACATTTTAAATTCAGTATTTATACTATCGATCATATAACTATTGCTCACACGTTGAGCCACTGTAAATTATAACTGTATTTTGCTACTTTAAAAAAAATTTTAAATATCCATCAGGCAGTAGGATTGCTTCTTTACTATTTCTTATTTTTAATATTTAAGAGGAGAATTAAGGTGCTTTGTTACTTTAAATTTTCCTTGAGTTACTAATTGCCTCTTTTTATTTGCTTAATTTTGTATGTACCTATCACTAATTCAGCCCCAAACTTCCCTACAGAATGTTAAAACACTTCAGTGTGGTCTAGCACACTGTTTAAGAAATAGCTTATGGGTCTCTCTCCCTGGTGGCACCCCTCCTGCAGCCCTCTGCCTTCTGCTCTAATGTTGACCAGACGTCCTCTCGGCCTGGGCACCATATGCACCTTCCTTTGCATGTTTCTTATATGGGGCACTCCATTTCTCTAATTCTCTTACTTGGTTCATTCTCTCCTCTACTGGCATCCTTTAAAAGGGTGTGCAGGAGCTAAATTTTCAAAAATTAGCATGCCTGAAAAATACCTTAATTTTCTCTCTGTACAGAAGTCACGTTGGATAGGGCACAGAATTCTAGGTTGGGAATGATTTTCTTTAAAAAAATTTTCCCCAAATCTGCAGTGGCATTGGGTATCTATCTATCTATCTATATATATACACACATTTTTTTTAGTAGATTTTTGAGTTTTATTGAAATCTTACATGAACGAGACATTGGAAATAATAATCACATCAAAGAACAAATTGTCATGGCTTTGATGCTTAAGCCAAACAACTTTTGTAGGGAAGATTTCAAAAAGGTGCGCAGTGATGACAATTTAAAATTCAGGTAATCTGCTTCCTGGAGTGCAAAGTACACAGTCATAGGCTATTTTCAACACAAGAAAACTTAAATTTGTTTGCTTTAATTTTTTTTGTAGTACATGCTCACATTTTTATTTTCCTTTTTGTCTTTTTTCGTGACCGGCAATGGGATCGCAACCCTCGGTGTTGCGCCCATACCCCGACTGGCAACGGGATCGCAACCCTCGGTGTCGCGCCCGCACCGCGCTCAACCAGTGAGCGGACCGGTCTCTATATTGAATCTGAACCCTCGGCGGGAGCGCCGCCACGCTCCCAAGCGCTGCACTCTACCGAGTGCGCCACCGGGCCAGCCCATCATGCTCACATTTTAAAAATCAATAATTTTCTTTTAAATTTCTGAACCACTGCCTGCACATTGCTGTCTAGCTTTTAGTATTGCTACTGACAAGTCCAAAGCCATTTTAATTCGTATTTCTTTCTCTTTCCTTCCTGGATGCTCTTGGATCTTCTCTATTATTCTGAAATGCCATAGTAATATACACTGTGGCAATCTTTGTTCCTTTGTTATTCTGGGAATGCATAGGCACTTTCGACCTGGAAATCTGTGCCTTAAGTTATGGAAACTTTTTCTCATGTAATTTCTTTGACAATTTCCTCCCTTGCTTTCTTTGCTCCTGCCTCTGGAGTTCCTGCATGTTGGATGCTGGATCTGCTGGGTCGCTCCTTTAATATTTACTTTTCTCCATCTTCCCTTTATCTTTTATTCTTCGTTGTGCAGATTTCCTCCACTTAATCTTTCCACCATTCCTGCTCTGCTGCGACTGTCACTTCTGCTAACTATTTCTGAATTCTCAAGCATTTCCTTGCTCTCCATTTGTTCCTATCACAGCACCCTGCTCTTGTTTCAATGTGTTCTCTTTGTTCCGCCAGGGCTTTCTGAAGATGTAATACATTAATAAGGTTCAAATTCTGAATGTACAAAAATGAGTCCATAGTGGAAAGTCTCCTTCTAACCCCTGTCCCAAAGCCTGCCAGCTGCAGTCGCCTTTCCTGGGAGCCATTAATGTCACTAGTTTATTCTGTATGGAATATATAGTGTATATACAGTTTTCCCTCTTTTTCCCCACAAGCAGCAGTGTACTATACACGCAGTTTTGAATCCTCTTTTTTCCATATGATGATAGATTTTGAAGAATGTTTCACGTATCAGGAAATGTAGAGCTTACTCCTAATGTGGATTCACTACCATTTATTTATTTAACTGGCCTCCTAATGGTTAATTCCCAATATTTTACTATTGCAAACAAGGCTGGAATAAAAAATTATAAGACAAAATTTTACACTTCTAATAAAGGAGCACTCCCATTTCTCATGAGCATAACACAGCATAAAGCAATTCTTCTATTTTGCCAAAATCTGACAGATAAAAAACAATATCCTCTTGAGGAATGGTAGGTTTTTAATTTTATTTATTTACTTATTTATTTTAAATTAATTTTATTTATTGAATCAAAATCAATTATCCATATTTTTGGGGTTGAACACTGAGATATGTTGATCAAATCAATATCACTAGCAAATATATTGTTACAAATCGTAATTATTCTTTATGCCCCTTGTCAAACCTTTCCCCTTCCCCCATTCCCTCCCCTCCCCCCTCTAATTACCCTAGATTTCTTCTCTCCTTCTGAAAGAATAATGGTTACTCTGTTAACTTGTTGCCTAGATGATCTGTCCAATGCTGAGAGGTGTGATCGGGTCCCCCAATATTATCATAGAGCAGATGCTTCTTCTGTCACTCTGGAATGGGCTTTGTGGAGAGAGACATCCTCTGCTTTTCTTGGTCTCTGCTGGTCACTCTCCTTGTGTGAATGCACTCTAGTGGTTGGACCATCTGTGGGGTGGTTGTGGTGTCTAGCCACTTTTGCGGCACCCATGGTTGTTGTGGTGGCTGAGGTAGGCCACCCACACGGAGGTGATGTTTTTAGCATGCTCCTTGGCGCTGGCTATGTGCCTGGTTGTGGGGTGTGTCTGGTCCCCTTCTCCCTACCTTGACAGGCCCTGAGGCATTGGCGTCATGTGCCTGGTTGTGGGAGAGGTGTCCACTCCCTGGCTCCATGCCTTGGGTCACCAGGCAGAACCCAAGGCACTGGCACAGTGTGCCTGGTTGTGGGAGAGGGATCCAGTTCCCTTCTCCATGCCTCGGGTCACCAGGCAACCCTGAGACGCTGGCTCAGTGTGCCTGTTTGTTGGAGGGGGGTCCGGACCCTTTCTCCATGCCCTGGGTCCACAGGTGGGCCCTGAGGTGCTGCTGTGCTATTGCTGGTTGTGGGAGGAGGGTCTGGTCCCCAGCTCTATGCCTCGGGTCACTGGATGGGCCCAATTTTTCCATCTCTCCTATCTCTGGCACTGGTTCAGTTTCTTCTGAGTCCTTTTTCTCCATTAATTTGGTACCTCTCTCTTATGATAGAGACTTCCTCAGACATCTGGTGCTCCTTGGTTATTGGTGTGTATTAAAGGGAGGCTCTAGGAGTGCTAACATTTATAACCATCATGGCAAAGACCGGTAGTGGATGCTAAATCTAGGGGAAGTGTGACAAGGGACAGGATGTCTGTATGGCCTTAAAGTGTCTTTCCACATATTGCTTATCGGTTGCAAGAGAAAAATTATTAACTATGTTGTGGAAGAACTAGAAAACACAGGGATCAAGATTACATCACCAGTGAGGACAGACAGCCATCAGGGGTGACATGGATTGAACTGTGTCCCCCAAGTTTTAAGTGACTGGAGATTAATCCCCACTGTAACTGTGGAGAGTGGGAAATCCTACTATGGCAATTGAAAAGTGGGGCCTTGAAGAGGTGACTAGATTCTGAATGGATTAATAACGGTGGTCAGGGGTGTGGTTCTGAGGGCTTTTAAAGGAGAACACATGAGAGTCCTTCTGTCTCTCTCTCTCACTCTGCTCTGCCATGTGAGACCCCTGGGTCACTGTCACCACCACCAAGGCCCTCATCAGATGTGTTCCCTGGACTTTGTACTTCCCAGCCTCCAAAACTGTAAGCAATACATTTTGTTTTTTAATAAATTATCCAGTTCCAGGTATTTTGTTATAAGCAACAGAAATGGACTACTACAGGGAGCTTCCAGGTGTGATGCCCTGAAGGACATGGTATTAACTGGTAGGGTCCAGCTGGGAATACACGACCTGAGTCTAATCCCAGGGAAATATCCCACAAGCCACAAATGAGGAGCATTCTATTAAAAATAAAAAGGAACTATTCTTTAACACTGTCAATATCATAAAAGGTAAAGAAGAAAGAAAGGCTGTGGAAACGTTCCAGATTCGAGGCAAGTAGAGACGAGACAGCTAAATGCTACGTCCGGTCCTAGATTGGATCCTGTCCTGGGGGAGAACAAAAACTATGAAGAACATCACTGGGCCTGATGACAAAATTAGAAAGTAAATGATATACTAGATAAAAGGATGGTCCCAACGGTATCAGCGATAAGTGTACTGGGACTGCGTAAGGAAATATCCTACTCCCAGGAAAACACACTATAAATACTTGGGGTGAAAGGCCGTGATGCTTGCACTTGTCCTCAAATGCTTCAGAAAACGTGTGCGTGTGTGAGAGGCAGGGGGAGAGAGCAGGCAGAGGGCTCTCTGCTGGTCTAATTCTTACAGCTTTTCTGTATGTTTGAAAGTATTTCCAAATGAAAGCCTTTAACAGGGGAGGCTTTAAAGTGCTGGTGGGCTTCTCTGTGTGTAGGGCTTGTCAGCTGGTGGGAACACCAGCAGAGCTCCCTGTCAGGCTGGCTGGACTCTGCAGAGAGCAGTCTCCTGTCTCCAGGCATCAGCCTGGCCAGCATTCCGGAGGGGCTAAGACATGGAGGGCCTCCCATAAGATGACACTGACTCTATCATATGCAGTGCTCTCTGATATTTTCTAGTATATTCTCCTTCATTTATTCAAATGATGACTGGGTGCCATTACACAGCTCTCACACCCCACAGCATAGAGACTGCTCCACGGGGAAGAGCCAGAGCTGGAGTTTGAGATTTTAAGAGGGTGACCTTCAGTTAAAAATTAGAAGGAAGAATGAGAGTGAATGGGTACGCTAGGGGACAGTGGGTGGTGTAGGAGGGACAAGGGTCAGTCCCAAGAAGCAGTGGGCTCCATGTCAGCAAGGACAATCACATTTGTGCTAGGGAAGGACAAGAAAACAATCTCTCTACTGGGTAAGAGGCCAAATCAGATGACATGCAGAGTTCCTCTTCCGAATCCAAGCCCTTATTCATCAGAACAAACATTTTCCAACATACGTAAAGACAAATCCCACCAAGTCGCAGTACACCACCACCCTGCCCCTCCCTGCCCCCTCTGGCCTACCTGGAACACAAGGACACCCATGTGGGAAACTGCCAGGTTAATCTTGGTCCCCTCCCTGTCACAAGCTGTGTGAAATCTGATGCCGTACATTTCCAACTTTCGAGCAATTTCAAGCACCTGGAAATCAGACTCGGCGGGCGTCTGGCCTCTATAACGAAGGATATATGATCACATCACTAAAAATACTCTTTCTGAAAGAGCCAAAATGCATTATATAAGTAATCTGGTAAACAAGACAAAATACAATAAACCCACAATGAAGGCTTTGTGTTTTCAGAGAGTATTTAGTGTTTTCAGAGATCATTTACTGTCTGTATATTTATCTACTACAAAAACAACATGCCATGCGTGCAGCCCAGAGAAATTGTCCTTCTATTCTGTTACCCACTTCCTAAAGGGTAGAATGTTTCCTTGGATTCACTGGATACTCAGCCTTATAATTTTCTTTTGATAGTGACAAGGTAATATGCAAACATTATATGCAGAGGTAAACATTAAATCAGAGGCAATACCACCGATAACACTGTCTTATTAAACCCATTTTAATGCTATAAAAAGTATTTTCATAATGTACAATTTTAGCCAATAGAATATACTTTTATAAGAATGAAATTGCAACATCAAATAAAAATATCATTGCCAAAACAATTGGTTTTATCCACATAAAGGCCTACTCCCAGCATGTAACATGTTTATCAAGTCCATGGTCATGCTACCAGGAAGCGGAAAGTGAGCACGGTCTGCACACACTGAACAGCCTCCAGGAGAGTGATGCCCATGTGCAGTCGCAGCTGGTGCAAAGGGAGATGCCTCTGTAGGGCCCCATGTTCCGTGCCTGGACTCTACACATGGGATCTCCCATTAAGAACTCTCTTCCTTCATACTTCCAAATGCAGGAACTTTAGAATATTTAAGGAATAATGCAACTGTCTGGGTTATGCTGCTCCCATGATGTCCACTCTGACTAAAATTTCCATTCTTTGAATGCTCTGTAGGCACCTGATTGCGAACTTAAATTTTAATAAATCATCATCATCAAGAAGTAACACATAGTGGGTGTCACAACTGCTTTACAAGAAGTCCTAATTCCGGGAGTTTCACTTATTTGTAAAGCCACCAGTGAACATTTTCTAAACACGAGTTTCTCTTTTTGAACGTATATAGGCAGTATGACTTATAGAGAGATATCATGAATTTGGTGTCTGAAGAAAACATGTGCCTTAAGAAACCCAGGATATACTTTGGAAATATTCAGAAGTTAGAAAGTCCCATTCAAAAGAAGAGCTAGATAACATTTAACTTTTTTTTCCATCTTAACTTTGTACATCTACAGAAACACCAGTGACCACTACGCACCTCCAACTTTGAATAGTCAACATTCAAATCTTTTTCTGCAGTCTCAAAGATCCAAAAGAAATGGGTAAAGTTGAGAAAAACGACTTGCTTAGTGATTACAGAGGTGTTTCCAGTGGGTCATGAAGAACCATAAGACAATGTAAGACATTTACAAAGATTAAAATGGAAGTGCAATATTGTCTTTAAAAAACCTACACAAAGAATGACTAAAAGAAATAAGGTATGTGCAGTGAATTTCTGATGACTGTGGTGACCAAGTCAGCGTAAGATTAAAATGGAAGTGCAATATTGTCTTTAAAAAACCTACACAAAGAGTGACTAAAAGAAATAAGGTATGTGCAGTGAATTTCTGATGACTGTGGTGACCAAGTCAGCGTGCTGCACAGTGAGTGCCCAGGGACAGAGCTGAGCTTACTGCTTCTCGGCTTGCTTGGGAGGAGTCTAATTCTATTCCTATGTATAGCAGACCACCCGACTCATCTGTCCCTCACTGGCTTTCTAGTCTTTAAATCATACACCTCTCAAGATAGACAGACAGACACAGGTACAGAGGCTCACACAGGCAAAGGCACAAGCATGTTAGTGTGCATGCACTTGCAGTACACGATGTACACATGAACACACAAGTGCAGGCACATAAAAACACAAGCCATGCACACAGGAACACACATGCACACACACACAGGCAGAATGCATGCACAGGAACACACAGAGCCATACACACAAGCACGCAAAGGTGCACACATGAACACACAGAAGGCACAGACATGTTACAGACACACATGCAAATGAACACACGTGCACACACATGAACACAAGGCAATCACAGCACACACAGGAACACACCCCCACACACGTGAACCTACACAGGCGCACACACAGCCGTCCCTGATGTCTAGCGTTTGCTCCCTCCCACAGGCGGCTTTCCAGTACAACTGCTCACACATGCTGTCACCATTTCCTCACCTCACTTTCCATGTACGTGGACCTGGAGTCCACCCCGAGCACTCATGGAAGCTGCTGAAGGCCACAGGCACCACTGCACTGCCTGGCCTGTACACACACTTCTGTCCTTTCCTCCCTGGGCCTGGGGGTGCACCTTGATCCGAGGAGCTACAGCTGCTTTCCTGGTCTCTTGGCGCCTGTGTCCTCTGCATTCCTGGCTGCCAGGCCCGTGGGTGCCTCTTCCTTTGCTCAGCTGCTCAAGGCTAGCTTTTCAGGGGCTCACCCTGGGCTCTTCTCTCTCCTGATCTCCATCTACCTTCTTCCTAGTTGATCTCACCCACTGCACAGGTTCATGCAGCCTACACGCCAACAACTCCCCATACCCCAAATCCGCCTGTCCATTGCGGGCTGTCACCTAAGTTGATGCTTCACAGCAGTGAGCCCAACCCATCCCTCCTCAAGGCGTCCAGCACCTGCTCTGTGCATTTCAGCAGGGAGGGACCTGTCCCCAACCCTAAAAACAAATCCTGAACCAGTGACTGTCTCCTGCTGGGATGGAAGTGACTCAGTCTGACACTGGGAGAGGGTCTTTTGCTCTGTGGGTCATCAGGGTGTGGAGGTGACACTCACAACAGCTGCACCTTGCTTGCTACCAGACAGAATAAAGGCAACGCCTGAACGAGACAAAGCACAGGGCATCTGGGAAAACAGAGCCAGAGCTCTGAGACCCCACTGAGACAGTGGCTTCCTCAAGATCAGACCAGGCATGTGGACTCTCGCAAAAAGCACTGCCTGACACACAAGAGGCGCCTCCACCATTGCATCCTAGACGGAGCCCTGCGTGCTCAGTCTCATCATGCACGAAATGGGTAATAACAGCACATGCCCCACAGGGATACTTACAGATCACATGCGAATGCTTGGCGCAGCGTCTGGCTAGCTATAAGCACTGTCTGCAATCGCCAACACAGTGCCGCCTGTATCAGCTGGTAAGTCTACTTGCTCCAGTGCTTGAACCAGAACCATGTCATGTTGGAACCTCCTCCCCTCCCTCTCTTTCCAGGCTGGTGCTTTGCCTGAAATGCCTCCTCCCCCACCCGACTACTTCATTCCTCAAAGAGCCTCCTCATGCATCCTCTTGACCCTTCCTGCATCCTCACTGCACTGCGGTATGCACTGTCTGTCACTCGGGCTCACAGTGCATGAGCTGTGCATTTTCTATACTCCACATATTCTCATTTGCAGGGATATATTCGTGTATCCAGTGCCTGCCACAACCCAGGCACACAAAACACACCCCCCCAGTACTGTGAGTGGTAAAATGCACAAAACCCACATACAGTCTGACAGGGGAGGTAAGACCCGGGAGGGTAGAAATCTTGGTCTGCGCCATTCAAATCGACCCCTAGTGCTGACAGCAGTGGGTGATACGTAGGTGGCACTCACACTTTGCTGAAGGTGTGAAAGAGGAGGCATGAGTGGGTTCCAGTATAGCTTTCCCTGCATGACATTATCAGACAAAATAAACTTGTTTCTCAACAGGCTCCTTCACAAGGCAGGGCTGAGTCTTCCAGAATAACTCTCACCAGTCAAACTCTCTCTCTGGTGAATAAAAGCCCCAGCCACCTCTGCCAGAACCCATGGCCCTTTCTTTCCCACTTAACTCTTCAATCCCTCCTCCCCTAGCACTCTTCCCAAAGGTCAACCCAGAAAAAAGCACCTGTGATCAAAACGTAGCCAAAGAACACAGCTGCCAGCATGCTTCCCAACATCTGACACAGGCACACATACAATGCCAACCTCCTCACCACAGCATGGGCTGCTCACAAGAGAGGATGACTCCTGCCACACCGCAGGGACCAAGTAGCAGCCCACGTCCTGGCTGGGAGCACCACATGTCCTGCTCACTAGCACCCTCCTTCCCAGGCCCTGACGTCCTTTCCAGCCTTTCCCAAAGCAGCACATCTTGCAGGCAGGACTGCACGTTAAGTCAGGGCTGCAACCTCTCTGTCAGCCAAGCCACTGCCTGAGACCAGGGAGCAACAGTTGCCACTTCAGCCAGAATCTTGCAGAAGCCTTCACAATAGTTCCCTTTCTATTACACACTATTCAGTCATCACTGCAGAAACAGTGTGCCAACAGTCAATGCCGAATGACTTACGTGTGCTTCCGATGGAATTCTAGTACTTTCTCAACAGAGTGTGCCTGGCTGGGCAAGTACTCGTTGGCTTTGAGGTGCTCTCGATCCAGGGTTTCATCATAATCTCCTATTTCCGCTGATATGAAATAATAAGTCAGTAATTCTAATTTTTAAATAAAGTACAAGCATTTGTACATGCAAATACATAAATTAAAAGTAAAAAAAATTATCCTTAATCTGTAGTAAAATAATATATTCCTAAAAAACCCAAGATTTTGCATTTTATTTCCAAATATTTTATGCTGTTAAAAGGCAAACATGAAGGCAGGCGAAGAGGATTTTTTTCTGACTTGTGGAGAACAAAGCCTGTGATGAGTGATCGCACAAACACTTGAGTGAGCCCCCCTAAGTATGCTGTTTTTTAAGCCACACTTTATACATAAGGTGTCTCAAGACTATCACGACCAGGAAAATGTGTTTTATCTGTTTCAGGACACTCTATTTTTAAATCATTTTTTTCCTTTCAGGGCTTCTTAAATTTCTTGAGGAATAATGTCTCTTTCTGATTTCAAGTATTTTAAGGTTATAAATGTTTAAAAAGCCGTGGGAAAGCCTAATAATTTTGAGCAATATACTCTTTTTTTGTTTTGAAACAATCTCAAATTCCCAGAAAAGTTGCAAGCACAGTGCAAGAGCTTCCCCGCTCAAACCATCTGAGAATAAGCTGCCAACCTGGTGCCTGCCACAGCTCACTGTGTATATTCCTACACACCAGGCACTCTCACCCACACAGAGTAAGCAAAACCAAAAGATCAGGAATGGGGCCATGGTCTGTTGCTGCACCCCGGACTCAGACCCGATTCACATTTTACCAACTGCCCACTTGTGGTATAAGCGCCCAGATCAGGAATGGGGCCACGGTCTGTTGCTGCACCCCGGACTCAGACCCGATTCACATTTTACCAACTGCCCACTTGTGGTTTTTTTTGGCAAAAAGACCCAGTTCAGAATCATACATTACATTTAATTGCCCTGTCTCTTTCCTTCAATCTAAGTAGCATCCTTCTAAGGTGAAATTACCACTGGACAAGTTATTATATTATACCAGTCCAACTAAACCACACAGAGCCCTTAAACAAGTGGCACTACCAAACAATAGTTACAAAGAATGCACTGAAAAGCCATCTACCCACCTGAAAAGGCTTCAGGCCAAATGGAAAAAAAAAAATCACCTTGAAAACTCTTATTAATGACAGTCATCAAAGTCCCACAGTGCAGGACAGCAAACCCATAATAAAATTTGCTATTTGAAGGAGTTGTCTGGGGAAGGACCAAGGAAATTACAAATAAACGTGTAATTATTAATTCCTGAAGTTTCTGAAACTTCCTACATATCTCCTGTGTTCAAACTTCTGTGTAGGAAGGCGTGGTCAAGCCTCCAGTCCAAACACAATGTGGTACTTCCTACTTTCTCTTCCAACAGCTGGTGGGTCCGTGAGGCCCTCTGTGTACACCTCTCATGGTTAATTGTTGAACTATAATTTTTCACATATTTCTGAACTATCTCTCTTTTTTTTTTTTTTTGTCTTTTTCCGTGTC
>NW_007735676.1:28225-29659 GCF_000696425.1 Galeopterus variegatus
TAGAAGTTATTAATCTTCAGCCTAACAAAGAAGTTCTAACTGGAACGCCTCAGCCTTTGATAGGTCTCATGAACTTTGCATGTGCAGCAACTAAGTGTGATTCCTCTGTGGGTGCTGGTGCCCTGTGACACTGTCCCCATGTGCTCCTCTTGCAGGGGAGATACTAACACTGCAGAAGATGGGACATGAGGAGGGCTGCTGTTGTGTCGGCGCAGGTCAAACGCTCTTCCAGCAGGTCTCTCTTAAGTTGCAAGGCAAACAAATATCTAGAAGGGAGTTCAAAAGAAGACAGAGATCAACTTCAAATGTCCTCTGAACGTAATACAGACTTGTCTCTGCAGCAAGACAGCAAACAAGCAGCAGGAAGCAGCAGCAACCCAACAGTGAGAAAAATGCAGGTCCCTCACGAAATAGGCAAAGTCACAAAAGGCCATTCACCCAACAAGTTGCCACCAAGCAAAGGTCAGACGACAAACCAATTCAGCAGACTGAGTCACACACATTAGACAGTACACAGAAAGTGCTGAGCACGCAGAGGCACTCTGATGCGAACAATAAAAAAAGAAATGAGCTTTTTCAGGCATGCCATATACCTACATGATTACACTATCTGTAGCAATATCTTCAAGGAGGAAGTTCACAAATCTGTATTACTTTTGTTATACATACAAAACTATGTTTACAATTTTGCATGAAGTAGCAGAAGTATCCAATTAAGACACAGCTTAAAATGGCTGTGAAAAACATTCTTTTCTAAGTAATAGACTTTATTTTTACTGCAGTTTTAGGTTTACAGATAAATTGAGTGGGAAGTACAGATAGCTCCCATTCCCACCCCTGCCCCTGCACAGTCTCTCCTATTATTGACATGTTACATTAATGTGGAAATTTGTTAAAATTATGAATCAATATTGACATATTAACTCAACTTTACATTAGCATCTCCTCTTTGTACTGCACAGTTCCATGGGTTTTACCACATGCACAATGTCCTGCACTCATCATTGTCTGTAAAATTTTTTTTAATGGGTTGATAATACTTGGTTTTGGCTAGGATCTGAGAAACGGGTACTCTAGCATACCACTGGTGAGAATGTAACTAGAGAGGGCAATCTGAGAATATTTATATATTCATTTATTCCATCAACAAGTAATTATTGAGCATGTATTGTGTTCTAGGTACTGCTCTTAGAGATGGAAATACAACAGTGAACGAGACAAAGTCCCTGCTCCCATTTGGAACTTACACTATGGAGCAAGTTATTAAAATTTACTACATTCTCTTAAAATTTAAGATGTGCATACCATCTAACTCAGCAATTCCATTTCTACGAATATTTCCTACAGTAATATTCCCTGAGTTCATAAAGATGCACAAACAATGATGTTTCTTGGCAGCATTATAACAGAAAAAAACTGGAACTAATCTAAATA
>NW_007735676.1:30776-32222 GCF_000696425.1 Galeopterus variegatus
GTGTCTATGTGTTTATTGTTTATCTGTGCATTGATTTGGAAGATATGCTCAAGTGTTAATACCAACGTGTAGAGTGGGGTGGTCAGGTAGTGATAAAGAACTTTTACTTTTTACTCCACACAGTTTCATTTAAAAAATTTATTTCTTTTACCACAAACATGTATTTTTTTAATAAATAAAAGAAGGACCTTCTGCAGAAAAATGGGTAAGGGGAGTAAATGTAAAAGTGACTTCCTAGTATGAGCCCTAATACTTAGAACCGTGATCCTGAAATAGGGGACACTTTCTGTTACCCATCATTTTCAGGTGTATATATTTAAAACTGATTCCCTCAAAAGGGACTTTTTCGGTAATTGACAGGCATTTAATACACCATTAAGATAAGTTCTGTATTCACTTATAAAAGCACTTTTGGCCATCTCTGGAGTTTAGTTTCCTCAACCTATAAAAATCAGAGGCTAAACTAATGTGATTTCTTCATTTCCTTGCAGCTGACATTCTATGATACTGTGATGTTAAAATGATCTGCAAAAACCTTTAAAAAAGAGGTTCATAATACATCTATGATTCATTTCTGAGTACATTTTTAGCCAGGAAGGCTAGAAAGCTATTCTGTTACCATAACAACACAACCGTTGTCTTTTACCTTGTATCTGACCCTGGGTTTTGAGTTGGTTTTTAGGTTACTGCTTTATTCTTCATCATAAAACCGATAGATATATGTCTAAGTAGAAAATACACAAGGGAAAAACTTCCAAATTTCCATAATCCTACTGCCCAGATCAAATAACTGTTAACATTTTCTTTCAATCATTTCTGTAAAGAACCAATCTTGAACTCAAAAGAGTAGCACAAAAGAAAACACCTAAAATATTTCTGCTCCATATATTCATAAGGATTGTTAACATTGAGTACTTCTCCCAATTAAGTGTATTTTGTTGATAAGTACATACATACATGTGGGGAAAATTTCTAAGAGCTTTCATGCACATGCATAAATCTATGCTCACTTGGAGAATATAAGTCAGACATTAGCCTANGCTTTCATGCACATGCATAAATCTATGCTCACTTGGAGAATATAAGTCAGACATTAGCCTAATATCCCATTCCATTTTTTATTCTCAAATTTGTACCACATATATATCTTTCTTCTGAGTCCTATTCACATTTGTGTTTGTGCAAGAGACAAGTGCCAAAATGCTTCTTTTAACTGCTCTACACTTGTTATACTTTTTATGTGTACACTAGGCTTATTCATTCTTTAATGAGCCATGTGCTGTGGGAAATTACAGGTGAATATGAGATTCCTGCTGACAATAACTCTTGTTCAGTGTGAGCTTTTTACCTTGTATATTCTTCTTGCAATTGACCAGGATCAGGTGGGAAAAATTTTACAGCTAGGCGAAGCAGTGCATTCTTTGGCCCTATAAAAAGAAACATATT
>NW_007735676.1:33052-33774 GCF_000696425.1 Galeopterus variegatus
AAAACAAATCTTTTCAAATAAGATGATAATAAGAAATTTCCTACACACAAACTCATGAGTCCTAAGTACCAATCACATATATCAAAGAGAAATGTAAAATATTTTACATTAACCAGAGATTACTAAAGGAAATATTAAAACCAAGTAGAAAATTGCACATTAAAAATTTTAAATATATTCCTGTTTATATTTTAGGATAAAAACGATTAAAAAAAAGTTAAGGTGTTTACACTAATAGTAATTTTAAAAAACCACATTTTGAAAACTTTATATAGTTTAGTGAAAGAAGAATGTTATCACCACTTACTATGCTGAACTAGAAAAATCTGATTACTATAACAGAAAGGCACAAGATACTAGCTGCTCTGAATATCTTGGCATCATTGAAATTTAATAACAGCCATATAATTTTCACCAAAAAGAAAAGATGAGCTGTTTTCCTAGACTGCTATGGCAACCTAAATGGCCTTCGCTTATCAGTGCATAACACAGCTACTTGTACATATCCTTTTCTCCTCAATTCTGTATTAAAAAAAGTTACGAGGGATTCAGACAACTAGAAACTTCATCCTATTCCATCATGTAATCATTAAAAAGATTACTATATGCCCTAATTTTTTAATTTAATAAAGAGTAACAAAAATAATTTATGCTCACAATTACAATTAGGCTTATAATTACAGAACAGTATTAACTATTTTATTGAACTGCTACTTCTTTTT
>NW_007735676.1:35387-36205 GCF_000696425.1 Galeopterus variegatus
GCCCTTTTGAGGTTACATCTAAGTAAAATGAGGCATAACCAGTTCAACTTGCTAAAAGTCCACTTTCAAAATGATTATCGTGCAGAGGTTGCTCTTATAACTTATGAAGAAAGGGTTTCCTTGGCACGTGTCTGACCGACAGAACAAACTGAGAGAGGATGCAGAAAATAAGATATTTTAACATCACAGGGGGTCCTGAAAGGCTCTCTGTGCACATCACATGCATTCCACAACACATCTAGAGCCTGTTTCCAAACACAAATCAAAAGCACATACCCAGTAGGAGTGGATGCTTTGAAATTCCAGGCCAAAGTAGTCACATTCTATCAGATTCAAACGCTTCCACACTTGTGTCAATAACACCTGGGCATCACTTTTAGGCTGTGAGGAGATAGGTGAGAAAAAGCACAAGGACTGAATAACTAAACCACGAGGATTTATGAGAACTGTATAAAATCCCTTCCCACACATATGACTTCATTTGGTCTCTTGCTTCACTTTGCTTTCCAGTGTACAAGTAGGATTTACAAACGACCACAAAGCAAATAAGTGAGTCTGAGGCACTGGTGCTCAGACACTGATACCATGAATAAAGCTTAAAAATCCCCTCAATTTTACATTATTAGAGTGTTTTTAGTCATATTTCTTTGTAATATTAGGCTATGGAAACCATCTTTATTTTCGGTAAACATTTTATCAAGTCATTTTGATATTTACTAAGATCCTAGTGAATCACTTATTATTTAATAGGATTCCCATTAGTGAGAAGAACATGGACTGTTAAGAAATGAGGTGGGGGGCCAGCCCGGTGGCGCACT
>NW_007735676.1:37736-38150 GCF_000696425.1 Galeopterus variegatus
CCCCCCCACACACAATCACCTGATTTACAGCAAAGGCACCACCATAATGCAGTGCTGAAAGGATGGTCTTTTCAACAAATAGTGCCAGGGGAACTGAATATCCACATGTGAGAAAATGAACATTGACCCCCTAACTCACGCCATGCACAAAACTAATTCGATATGAATCATGGAAAGGAAAAGAATAAAGCTTGAGGTAGGCAAATATTTCTCAAAAAAGGACACAAAAAACACTAATCATAAAAGAAAGATTGATAAATTGGACTACCTGAAAATTACAAACTTCAGTATATCAAAAGACACTGTTAAGACAGAAAAAACCCATAAACTAGGAAACATTTGCAATACAGAAATCCAACAAAGATCTTGGAGCTAATATATATATAAAGATCTACAAATCATAAAAAATAGACA